>NC_030428.2:15545000-15622500 GCF_001660625.3 Ictalurus punctatus | reverse complement strand
CAAAGAGCCTGGGCCTCACGGCAAACCTGTCACGTCGGCTGGATTGATCAACAGGCCCGCCGTTTCTAATGGCATGCTGTCATGAATTGGGAGCCACCTGCTTCTCTGCTTGTAGACAGTGTGTGTGTGTGTGTGTGTGTGTGTGGTATGGGGAGTGCAGCTGGGTCTATATGTTGCTGGCTCCACTGCGGGGCAGTTGGGGCGTGTAACTCTGCCCTATCTTTAACCAGCAGTGTGAGGATGAGCTGATTTTCTCCTCGGAGCTTCCTGCTTTATCAGCCCTCAGGTGCTTGTGTGTGACACGTTCAACAATACCGCTGAAACGCAACGCACCGGCGACAGAGAGACACACACTCACTGCTGAAATATTCCAACGAAAGACAGACAGAGGCGTTGGAGCGTTACGCCGGCGTATTCGTAACAAATGAACGCCATGTTTTCCGCACCAGCAAAAAAAATCTTTACAAAATTAACATGTTAAGAAAGTACTAATATTAATGAATAATAGTAAAAGAAACAGTGATTATTGTTATTTGTATTATTATTATTATTATTAATATTATTTTCAGAATTTTACCTGTGCTTGTATTTATATTAAACTATATTTATTAAAGTAAACAATTATTATTACTATTAATGCTAAATCCTTTCTATTATTATTTTCGACTAAAGTAAGCAAGCAAGCTAATTTAGTTTTAAATAGTTCTTCAAACAAAAGCATAAAGATAATAATAATAATAATAATAATAATAATAATAATAATAATAATATCTGCTGCATTTTATACATGCGATATTACTGGATTGACTGCAAGTACTAAAAAGTAGTTTCACCTCTGCAAAAGTAATGACAACTTTCAATAAATGAATAAATCCCCTGAAACACAAACCTTTCCCCTTATAGTATATGTATGTACACGTTTCATGGTAAGTAGAACTTGCAATAAAACCGATATTACGTCCAATAAAACAATCACGTATATGTCCTTCGTTCTTCCTCTGAAGGGCCAGAAGAGCGCTGGCGTGCTAACGATTAAAAGTCAACTGAAAGTTATAGAACTTTCGAGTTCAAGGTGGTGCTACTCATTTGGAGTGTATGTCACGTACAGGTAACCTTTTTATCGCGTCTGCCTCTGGTCTCATCAGTCGATGAAATTCTCTGCCCGCGGCAGTGGCTTAGCCGAGGGACACCGACCAATAGAAAAATATTTCATTGTGTTAGCATTTCAAATGGCGGGCGGAGGGCGGGCGGTGTGTTTGGGAGAAGAAGAAGCGCTAACCGATAGCTGCTAGTGGAATTAATTGGCTATTCCGAGAATAATGTCCCTTACTCTCGATCCTCGGAGGGCCAAGCACCGGTGGAGTCCACTTTTTTCGGTGTCTTCAAAAAGAAGAGCGCTTGGGGGTACGGGCTGTATTAGGGTTTTAGCTCATTCCCCTAAAGGCCGGCGAAAAAT
Source organism: Ictalurus punctatus (assembly GCF_001660625.3). NCBI lineage: Eukaryota > Metazoa > Chordata > Actinopteri > Siluriformes > Ictaluridae > Ictalurus > Ictalurus punctatus. The sequence continues at coordinate 15,621,044 of NC_030428.2, read as the reverse complement.
AATCAGAAGCACTGAACCAAACTCGGCTAATCCACAGCCTAATTAAAAACACAGAACCCCATTACACAGAGCCATATTGCCAATCAACAAATACATATTTGCAGGAAAATTTCTTTACATTTTAAACAACACACATTTCAATTATATTGAAATGGTTTAATTGTTCTGCGGAAAAAAAAAAAAAAAGTTAATCAAAAAACTTAAAACTGAGTAACGCGTGATATCCGAGAGAAGCGGCTTTATCTTGGATTTCAGCCAGTGTTCGATAAATGGCTAAAGATGGCGCTACCATGGAGGTGCTTCAATCCTTTTATTCAAGGGGATTTGAGTCTGAGCTCTGTTCCACATCACCCAAACACATGCAATGACCCTAACTGATATTGGTGCATCTCTTAGACATATCTTAATCTAACCTTTTGAAAGCTCTACAGCTTTTCAAACTCAAAACAGCATTAAGAATGAGCATTGTTTGAAGCGGGAGAGTAGCCCTGGGAGATGAGTCCTTCGAATTGTCTGGCCTGGTGCAGGGCAGGAGCCCTCTAGACACACAGCTGCTTACAGACACCTAGCAGAACCACCAAAAAGAAAGAAGAAACAAACCAAAACAAACAAACAAACAAACAAAAAAAACGGTGGGGGGGGGCTTCCAAATTTTAATTTTGTTTTCCCCCGGTGAGTCTGTAGGACTAAATGCACGGTCTGGTGTCCATTTCATCGCATGGAAAGATGGACGGGCGAATTCGTTATACGCCTTTCGGTTGCTCATTGTAAATTCCGTCAACGCAGTCAATCTTATTAACTTCCGCGCTGGTTCACACATGACATTTTCCTCAATTTTCTCGCCGACATCAAAAACATCAATTAGCAGCTCGAAAATAGGAAGGAGCGAATGACAGAGTCCGATAACGCTGACTTATTTGAAGCCGAGGGTAAATCTATTCTCCAGTTTCTGAATGTGTTCATTACAATTTGCGGTTTCAAAGAAGGCCTCCAAATAGCAAAGAAATTAAATTTATCTTCGAGAAATGTCCAGAAACTGCGATTTTTTTCACATTTTTTTTTTTTTTTTTAAATCCCATGTCCGTGTCTTGGCCTCGATGGGAAACACAAAAGCGGACAAGCGCTGCATTTATTATAACGGATCTTAACTCGGGCAGGACTTGAAGCCGTAGACCACGACGTTAAGACCACTAACAGAAGAATACAATAGATTTGGATTTTTTTATCGTGAAAAATATATGGTTCTCATATAAATCGAAACTAAAATGTGGTATAATTTACCACATGTGCGGTATAATGCGAGTTATAATACAAATTATAGCATGTATTATTAGCTTAGTTGAAAATAAGCCCAAATGATTGACTCAATTCGACGCTTTGTGTTATCCATAAATCACGCATAAATAATAACGGAGACCTACATATTTCACATCCAGGACGTTGTAACAATAAATCAAAATGAGGAAAGAACTGTATAATATATATATATATATATATATATATATATATATATATATCTTGGTCATTTGTGTTGTTCTTCTACAGATATCACAAATTGCACATAAATGGAGACATGTATTATGATGAATGCAGCGCTCTCATCTGTGTACGTAACTCAATAACGCTCTGATAGCAACCTTAAAGTAAAAGCCTGGTTTTTTTTTTGCTGATAGTCGGACACTGTAAGTCGAGTGCTTAAGTTACATCTCTATGGGAGTGAACAAAAGCAACTTCAGTGGCCATGGAGAGACACCGTGGTGGAATAAATGTGAGAGGAACGAGCAGATCACGTTCCCCCGGCCCATTGATTTCTGATCTTTTGACGTTATTTAGTTGCTTTTTATTTTCTCGGCTGTCCGTTGTTCTGCTCGTCACCGGCGACAGCCATGTCCAAACAAGCGACGGTTAGGATATCTACTATCTGTCAGAGGAGCGGGGCTCTTCCCGGCACTGAACTAGTGGAGAGCACTGACGCAGTGCCGAGAACCGGCGGGATGAAAATATCACTCGTTGTAATGGGGGCTAATCAGATTTCCGATGCTGTTCACTTTCTAGAGGAGGGTGTCACTGAGCAGGAGCGCTGTAACCAATCCGCATCCCCGACCGACGATCATCCACGTCCGACGTCCTCCTGCCCCGCTCAGATCACGGGTGAAGAGTTGCCGTTCAAGGTGTGTAGCATCTCCTGATTGCTGAGCCAGTACAGGTAAAGCAGAACAAAACACGAAGAGATGCATTTCTAATGCCGGAGGCAGACAAAACCTCGACGCTGATCTTTTTTCCATTACTCTGAGATTTGATCTTCCTCAGCATTCATTCTGCGAGTCCTTTCGATTAGATCACCCTGAACACTGGCTCTATTTTTCTCCGTGTAATTATTTTGATGCGGTTGGCACACACCGTCTATTTCTCAGATGGAAAACACAAAAGTGGACATGCACATGCGCGCGCACACACACTCGCACACATTTATGCACAGACCAATTATTTCTAAAAATCTCTGAATGCCATTAACCCATTAAATGATTGTATTAAAAAGCCATGATGAATGTTGGGGGGGTAAAACATCAGACTGTTTTAGGTCAAACCACAGCTATTATTGTCCTATCTCTAAATAAACAAATGGTGACAGTAATCTCCTCTGGCCTGACACTAATGGACTTTCAATAAGGTAGGAAAACTAGGAGGGGTGCAGGGTGACCGGGGAATGTTTTCCACGTCCCGTGTCCGCTTTCAGTCGCTCGCTCTAGAAGACACAACGCAGGCTCTCTCAGGGTGCTGACCCGTAAATACCACTTCACCCTCATGCCAACAGCTCCTCGTTTATTTGAATCCCACTTCTGAACCCCTTTTACGAACACGGCAAAAACATGCGCAAACAACGACGTCCGTTTAGCGTAAATCACAACGCAAAGACCCGTACCCTGTCATTTCAAACGAAACGTATATTTCCAGTAGCGGCGCGTATCTGATTAAGCGATTTTACAAAACGTCGTGCGTTCGCACAAACGTCTTCTTCCCATTTCGGTTTCGGTGAGGCCGTGTCACTTTATCACTCCCCTCGACATCCACCTTTGCAATTACTTTCAGAGTTTGGGATTTACAAATTTGCTCTTTCATGTCCTATGTTGGCAGATAAGTCTGCTCCTGGCCATGAAAGCAGCTTTTTAATGAGCTAAGCTGAGGTTAATTGCTTTGCCAAGATCCCAAAGTCATGTGTCTCAATATGAAATTAAGCCATTTCCCGGAGTTTCCCCGACTCATTTAATTAAAAACACTTCAGTCCAATTTTCATTTCCCACAGAGCAGTAAACTATGACTTGGATCTCATTTGTTTTTTAGTGAACATAAATATTTTGTTTGCAGCAATTAAGCGTAAAACGCCTCACGTTTTCAAGCCTCGGTGATGATGTGTACAGCTGCAGAGACATCAGTGATGGAGACTATTATAGCAAACAAGCCTTTTTTTGTACTGGATTTTAGGCCTATACCATTTTCCCTCCTAATTTTTCTGTCATCAAGGAAATTTGTATACTTCTTCTTGTTGATAATAACAATAATATTTTTTTTACCTTTTGCTAACACTGTAATATTCCAACTAAATTCACTCGCCCGACAGGGCACACTAAATGACCGCATATTCACTTGTGATTAGGGATTACATGAGGTGCATCTGCCCATATGAGGGACCTTGTAATTAACAGCAGTGTGAATGTGTTAAGGTTAGCCTCTTGTTGAGACGGTTCACTTCCACTGACGGCGTAATTACGGGTTTGCTCAGTTGGCCAAGCGTTTCACTAAAAACTCATTCCATCCATCTTCATTTGGCCGGCACCGCCCCCTCTGATTGATGGATAGTTATCATTAGGCAGTGACAAAGTCGAGCATGGATGGGGAAATGTGATAATTCCCAAAGCTAATGCTAGGCCACTAGTGGATGCCGCCTCTCGCTCTATCTCACACGCTCACACACTTCTGTGGTCTGCCTGCTCTGCACATACATTACTGCAAGGGCTGAAAAACAGAACTGAGATATGGGTCACTGACCAAGGTGCTGCCTGTGGGAGAGGGCCTGCTCACACACACACACACACACACACACACACAAAAAACACTTGGCTTACTGTGACCCCTGCATACACAGAGGCTACAGTTCTACCCCTTTTTATAGCATGCTGCTTACACTGCTGAGAGATTGAACACACACACACACACACACACACACACACTCTGAGCAGTTTCATGTATGACGCTGCCCAAAACTAACCACAGGCGGCTGATTAACGGAGACTCGTCTGCTTCTCTATATTTTAAGTCTACGGCTATATAAAGAGGCAGCCATATGTCTTAATTATGTGTTCTGTTTTTCGCTCCAGAGGGAGGCAGCGCTAGGCCTCTGTAAATGACAGCCTTGCAGGTCTGTGTTTGCAGATGGCATTGGAGATTACATACCTCGCTCAGTGCCTGGAGAAATACGCTTTAAGGCCAGACTCCTCCAAAACCCAGCGGCCGATCCTAACCGCTATCGGCGGCCTCTCGCTCCTCCTCACCACCACGGCTACAAAAGCAGAGCCGGAAGACACTGCAGCGGCGTCCATGACACCTCATTATCTCACACTCAGGGGTTAGCATGCACTTCGAGCAGGCAGCTGGACTCTTTGTGTGCACATAAAGCTGGCAACGCTCCGACCCAGGCCTGTCATAGAGAGGCGCTCTAGCCGTGATTATCCTCTGTCCCTCTCCTCTCCTCTGCTCTCCCCTGGCTCCAGGTTTCAGGGTCAGTGGCACTACAGGAGCGCGTCTGGCCCTGCCATTTCGCTGATTGAGTTTTGTCTGGATTCTTCAATCAATCGATTGTGTGTGATGACCCCTGGGAGAACCTTGTGAGAACACGCACACATCCTCTGAGCATTAAGGAGAGCATCTTCACACACCATGCTCACACACCAGGGGACATGCCATGGGGCCAGCAGGAACTCACGCACACACACACACACACACACACATCCATTAATAAAAATAATAAAATCATTTGCTCCTAAGCCTGGAGCAAAACAGGACACACACATACACCTCCACGTATAAATAAATAATATAAAAAGGGGCGGAGTGATATGACAGTACTAATATAATCATTTAAATAAAATTACAATGCATTTTCAAAATTCTCTGAGATATATATAATTATATATATATATATATATATAGTTATTAAATTAATTCTTGTACATGTTTTTCAAATGCAGCAGAACCATTTCTCTGTTAGCTCTGTGTGTGTGTGTGTGTGTGTGTGTGTGTGTGTGTGCGCGTGTGCGCATGCGTGTGTGTATGTGTGCATGTGTGTGAATGTGTGCGTGTATGTGTGTGTGTGTATGTGAGTGTGTGCGTGTGTATGTGCGTGTATGTAAGTGCGTGTGCATGTGTGTGTGTGTGCGTGTGTGTGTGCGCGTGTGTGTGTGTATATGTGTAAGTGCGTGTGTGCATGTGTGTGTGTGTGTGCGCGTGTATGCGTGTATGTGCGTATGTGTATGTGCATGTGTGTATGTGTGTGCGTGTATGCGTGTGTGCATGTGCGTGTACACGTATGTGTGTGTGTGTGTGTGTGCGTGTGTAAGTGCGTGTATGCATGTGTGTGTGTGTGTGCGCGTGTATGCGCGTGTGTATGTGTATGTGCGGGTGTGCGTGTGTGTATGTGTGTGCGTGTATGCGTGTGTGCATGTGTGTAAGTGCGTGTGTGCATGTGCGTGTACGTGTGTGTGTGTGTGTGTGTGTGTGTGTGTGTGTTTGTAGTAGGTTTACTAAGAGTTTTTTTTTTTTCTGAAGGTAGAAAACGCTGGAACCTGTGCTCTCTTGTTCTGATCCACTGTAACTGAGGAATGTGAGCCATCTGCAAGTCTTAACTAATAAAGCGTCGAGCTCAGAGAGAGGAGACATAGGAAATGTAGGAAATGTGCACTACATGAGCACGCACATGCGCATACACACATACACACACACACACACATACAAACACACACTCTAAGATGGCCAAACGAAGTGGCAGACGCAGCTTGCTAGGCTCCAGACCCTGCAGTTTGTTTAGAAACACTTGAGTTGACGACGCCCGAAGGGTGCAATTAAGGCCAATTACAGGCTGTGGTTTTTATTAAGAGCTACAAGCTGGCCAGGCCGGTACACAGTGTGTGCAGAGGAAGCATTCAAATCTCTCATTCTCTCTCTCTCTCTCTCTGTCTCACACACACTAAATATAAAACACAGCATGTGAGTATCACTACGATACTTTATTGAAAAAGCCAAACTAAGAACCATTCAAAACTTGGGTCAATAGGTCAGTGACCCCACATGCTCCAATGATGTTACAATCAGGATCAGCGAGAGAGAGAGAGAGAGAGAGAGAGAGAGAGAGAGAGAGAGAGAGAGAGAGAAAGAGAGAGAGAGAGAGAGAGAGAGAGAGAGAGAGAGGGATAACATGCTGTTGAAACCTGCCACCGCAAGCTGCTCGTATAATACAGTGCTGTGGAAATACTGTACAATTCTGAGCAAATTAAAACAAAACAAAACCAAACAAAACAAAATTCACATATTCAGTGATTATCTCACATTCAACAGCAATTCATTATTATTCACAGCAAAAAAAAAAGAGAAGAAAACACCAGAATATATCAAAAGCCTAGCCCAGGCTTTTGATGAAAATAGCAGGGGCAGATGTCACAAAGCATTTTGGGGCTTCGGTCATGTGACCCCATGCTGGGCTTACTCGAGATCATGAAAAGTGAGCTACAGCTGTGACGGAACAAAACACAAGCGCATCCTACTGCATTCATCAAGGCATCACAAAAATCAGCTCTGAATCAATCAGCCGTTCGCACGGCGAGGGAAGTGCTTTCCTCTTTGTGTTCCTGTTATTGGGCTGTTTACTGATCGTTATCACCCCCCCCCCCCCTCCTCGACGTCGTGCTTGGACACGTTTCAAAAAGCCATGCATCTTGTTTTTTTTTCTTTCTATTTCTGTAAGGAACCCCACTCCTTAATGGCTTTCAAAACAGGAAGCACAACAATACAACTGAAAAGTGAGAATGCTCACTGTAGACATCCTCTCATTTCGGGGTATGCGTCTCTCTCTCTCTCTCTCTCTCTCTCTCTCTCTCCCCCCATCCCCCTCCACCCCGGCATACATGCACAGATGCTCATACACATGCACACATAGATTGACCTTCATACATTTTACACCCTGTCTGGAGAAAACGTCTTTATGGGATACAGATACCTTGGAGAGAAACTAAAGCCCTGTCCTTGTAGGTTTATAGCTACATGTCCAGCATCTTTAAAGGCTTATCTAGAGTCGAGTTCGGCAGTGTATTGACAAGTGTTCACGATCTTGCATAGACGTAACTGCTTTATTAGTTTGCATCTTCTCTTACAAAATGTATTTTGGCGTAAGGGAAAGTGCTTGTTTTAGTGAGTGGTCTAGACGCGATTGAACTCCTTCCACAAAAGGTTCTACTCAAGCATATCCTAAAAAAAGGAATAAAATCTGGATGTGTGAATCCAAGCGGCTAAATCTAAACGGGCTATCGGAGGTCATCAAGTTAAGCACTTGCTAAGCGCGAGTCGGAATATTGAAAACTTTTCTCGTGTTTCGTTTAATTCGCCAACTGTGCGCAAACTGCGTAAGAGCTAATAAAGTACATCGAGGTGTAAATCTTGTAAAAAAAAAACCCGAGCTGTAAGATTCACTGCCATCAAAGCCGGCGTACATCCACGCAGCGATGCTCAAGGCGTGTATGCATCAGAAAGTCAGCTGAACTTAGTCCACATTCCTCTGATGCGTCATTACAGAACCTCTCTGAGCTCAAACCTGTACACCTCTCAGCAAAGCCAAAAACCCATCCAGGAGTCTCAACATGACAGGAAAAGTGCTTTTTTGTTTCCTGACTCAAAGAGCTTGGAGAGACAGCTACACAACCTTCTGCACAGTTGGATAAAACAAATCCTAACAGCACAGCTACACCTGACCAAAGAACTCCTTTTCTTCTCTGAATCCTCAAATGGACTGCGTTGTCTCTTGGCACCCTGAACCTATCCATCAATTCAGTCTAAAAACGGTACGTGCCCCCTTCCTTCTCAAGTGAGAGCGCGCCCTCCCCCATCGATTTCTCCCAGTCGAGGCCTTTTCCCTGTGCGGCGCGCTTCCACAGCAGTGTCATCTTTACCACCGGTCCTCTTTTAACTGACTTTTACTCCAGTGGCGTAATGTACAAACGGCGAAAGCGGACGGGAAGAAAGAGAGAAAAACTGATACACGCGCTACAAAGTTTTGTCTATTGATTTCTTTTTGATGCACGGCCGAAAAAAACGAGCGGGAGTTCAAAGCCGAGAAGGTCTTTTTTGATCACGGCTACAGTAGCGCTGGTGGTAGTAGTCCAGGAAGCAGTGCTGTTCGACTGAAAGCATTTGTGTGGATTTCTTTGTTCTGGTCACGATGTGGTTGTGAAGCAATTTGATGCTCCGTAACGTTTACACGTGCGATGGGTATCTGCTGTGGCTACAGTACTTGCTGGACAGTAGCACAGAAACACTGACGGAATAAATCTGTGCTTATGGTCATGTAAATGACGCTAGAACGCCTGATAGGGGAAAGTGAAGAAAGAACAAACATACGGATAACATTGATCAAAGTCAGCAGACAAGTGTGGGAGGAGAGAAGAAAAAAAAAAAAAAAAAACAGGAGCTGGAAAATGGACAGAAAAAAAAAAAAGGGTAAGAGTTTGGATGCAGAAAAGCATCACTCCAGAGCGTGCCCAATCCTGTGATCTAGCGTCGGCGAGTACGTATGCCTTGTGTGAAGGTGTGATGAGCGCTCGGCCCCGGCACTCTGTGATGTGCTGCGCTGTCCACTGGGGGCTACAATTAGACCATCAAACTCATTGCAGCCGGGAAGCGGCACACATCTCCAGAGCCTCTCGCTCCAAAGAGACGGCCAACTTGTAAGACTGGGGGAGGTAAGCTTTGATGTGCCGTGCACAGCAGAAGCCTCCCTTTTTGCTCATATTAATGGCGAGGAGATATAACAATTAAAAGGGAAAAGCAGCAGGCAGGCGGGCGGGCGGGCGGGCGGACAGGCGGGTGGGCAGCACGACTACTCGCGCACAACTAGCATTAGCATAGAGGACCTGCAGCAGACACGGAGGTCATAGATGGATTGCTAGTAGAGCTTCACAAGCCACTTGAGATGCATTACTACCACGTTCGAGGATACACAGAGGACGAGTGAGTTCAGAACTCAATATAGAGAACTGTGCCATAATAAGGTCTACGAACTGAAGATGTGCCTACGACACAGATTTATCAACAGGATCTTTTTTTAGAATGAGTCCCATTGCTCTATGTCCAGTCATTGAACATGGGCTTAATCCAGACCTAGTCATAGAGCTTAGATATGTTTAGGTCCTTGTCAGATTACATAGTCTAATAATACGTCAATTCTGCTTCATCCCATGATCCAAATACCACGCCTTTGCTCTCAGTGGCGTTTTGGTTAAGATCCACCTTCTTGGAGAGAGTTTGAGTAAAACACCATGCAGTGGATCTTCTGACGCGATCGTCAGGCCTGCCAGGCTAGACGATCACTTACAGGCCATTTCAACATCGGATGGCGACAGAGTGAAAACTTCTAATTAAAGACTCCATTTATGTGTTGCATGAACACAAAACAAATAAAGAATCGCTCGGCTGTGCGACGCGCGAAGAAAAACAATTATTTATTTTTTTTAAGACCTTGCTCTGTATCCAAAGGTCTGTGGCAGCATCATCTGAGCTTTCCACCGACCCGTCTGGTGAGATATAAAAAGAGGAGGGAAGGAGGAAGGAAAAAAAAACCAGCCTCGTGAGGAAGAAACGTCTTGTTACGGAGGAACAGAGCATGTCGCAGATGAGAGTCGGACAGTGTTCAAAGAGACGCAGGCCAGTGAAGCGCTCGCTCGCTCGCGTCTCCTCCATGCCGCTCCGTCCTTAATGAGCCTCCCTGTAAAGCCCGGGCTCTGCGGCTGTCTGTCTCGCTCCAATCACGGCCCGCCGCTTTATCCACATCCGCTCGCTCGGCTCTGTTTACCTCTCCCAAAACGGCTGTTAACAACACAAACGAATGAATAAATGCGCAAATTAACGCGTTCCATTAACGTTAATAATGCATGAAACGTGAGCAGAGCTTTGACAGCTATCCAGCTGCACTAAAGCAGAGGAACGCTCTGGGTAAAACTAGAGATGTTGGTGTAAGGGTTTTGGTACCACGACTGAACCTTGAGTCCCCTTTTTTTACCTGCACGTCAAATTAGAGACACCGCAGCGTTCCTGTTTTCACCACGCTGCACAAGTGACACGTTCTTCTTTTAGACTGAATAAATGACCACGATGACATATTTACACCTACGACAGTACGCATCAACCGGATCATTTACTACGGCGTTCAAGAAGAAAACCCTCCCAGGAGAAACAACAAAGAAAAAAGTACATTTAAAAAGAAATCAATAAATAAAGAGTGAGTTACGACTGGAAAGAATGAAAGAGTTTGGTGTCACTTTTGCTCTTTTTAAGACACAATGGAGACGGAGAACGTAGATACTACTGACTGCGTGTACTGTGGAGAGACATCAAAACCGAGATAAACAAATAAAAAGCCGTGAGACGGTTGCACCGAAACTGCTGAGAGGAATAAAAGCGAATAAATTGGGCGTTAGTCGCACAAAGGGTAAGCTGACACACGTCTGAAAATGATCTGGAGGAGGAGAATGTGAAAGGACGACGCAAAACTGCATCGAAATCAGATCCCAAGTGTTCCTGAAGTATCGCTCTCGCGCTCTCGGTGAGGCCTCGCGCGATGAACCTGAATCGGGTCGGATTAAGAGCTCGCTCGGAGCGGTCAGCATTCCAGTGGCTAACACACACACACACACACACACACACACACATATACACACACACACACGCACACACACACACCCACATATACACACACACACACGCACACATACACACACATACACATGCACACATATACACATACACACACGTACACATGCACACACACACACACACACACACACACACACGCACACATACACAAGTGTTCAAATGTAAGTGTTACAGTGCATTCAGTTACAACAATAAATTATTCTTTGGGAATGTCAGACTGAAGCTGTACCCCTCCTCTCTAACACTCGCTCACTCATTCTGCTCTCTTCACTCCCAGACACACACTCACACACATAAATGTACACTCTTCCCGCCTCGTGAAATCTCCCTCGGCACATTACGTGGCCAGTCTGAGTGTCCATAAAGCATGCAGTAATTGTATCTAAAGCGTAGGGGGCTTTCGTCCAAACTAAACAATGGATTAGCGAGGGAACATGCTGCGGGACACCGAGCGATTTCAATGGACCACGAACGCCTTCCCCTTCATGTCCCTAAAGGCAAGCTTCCATATGGTGGGATTTCATAACGGGAATTTTCACAGCCACAAATGTGGTGGAAAGTGCTATTCATTTTCACTGCAGTTTAATCATTGCGCAAATCTATCGGGGGGCGGGGTAGTGGCGAGTAGGGGGTTTACTAAAACAACCGCAGCACCTCCAAAACCTGCTCCCCTGCTAAGCGGCCACCCAGGGGAAGCAGCGTAAATCACTCATCCTTCTCCCCGAAGTTCATCTAAAACTTCCTGGAACCAGAGTGAGCGCACTCGAATATAAATAAAGAGTGAAGTGGAAGACGCAACAGTGATTATATAAAGTGGAACAAAAATGGAGGAGAGAAAAGGCCACTCAGGGCTCATGAACAACAAAACAATGTCCAGCATGTCAGTAGTCAAGATGTCTCCTGTGGATTATGTTCACACAATATATGACGGCTAATGTGGCTAACTGCTTAGCTCATATGAATCGTTTTTCATGCGACGCTGCACAATGATTAAGCACACAGGAATCCATTTTTGTTTCACGAGTAACAAAACAGCTGCCTCGTGCTAAACTGTAGGGAAACGGGGCATTTTCTTCCTGTGCTTCATCCTTATCTTGTCCCTTCCTCTTCCTCCTCTTCTCTCTCTGCCACTTTCCCAAGCTCCTCTATTACAGGCCTGTGAAAAGAGGTCATGTATCAGTTTACTGAAAGTCCCTCTCTGACCACACGACCCCCCCACCCCCACCCCCACCGCGCGCTCAGCCCCATGTCATTCCATCACTCCGTCCCTCCCTCCCTGCTTTCCTCTCTCCCCATTCTATTCTTCCATAACGCTGCCCAACAGCTCCGCCCCCCTCGTCAACCCACAGCCCGATACTAATTGGTAAATCTGTCGAACCGTAGCAGGCCAACAATAAGACACCTGGAGTTCTGTCAAAACACGTTTCTCTGTGAAACAGCCTCAAGTGCTAATACTGTACCCGCTAACTCGGCCAGCCTCACCCTTAACACCACAAGATGTGTGTGTGTGTGTGTGTGTGTGTGTGTGTGTGTGAATGTGTAGGAAACAAATCTGGGTTATACCGCGGTATAGTGGAATGCAGTGTTGCTTGAACTGGGGACGCTAACATCACAGTTTGCCACTTGGTGAACATGGTGTTCATTACTGTGTGTGTGTGTGTGTGTGTGTGTCTATTCTGTAAGCATCATGAACACTCCCAGGTAACATTTATTAATAGAAACATTTCTTTTTGCTCAAAATCAATCATGGTTTATCTTTTGGGGGGGGGGGGGGGGGGGGGGGGTTGTCAACAATGTTTTAGTGTGATTATTATTTCTTTTTTAACTTTCCCACCATCTATGTTCCGTTTTGTCGCTACAGTTTAAAGGTAACTAACTGTATCATAAATACATAACATATGAAATGTGCTGAAAATAAGACACTCTCTACATATAACAGATTAAGAAATGCAATCCTGTGCTTCTTACGTTTCACACGAGCAAATCCAAATCCGTATCTATGTTTTTCCCAAATGTTGTTGTTGTTTTTTAAATACAACAGCCGTTACTCTTTTCCAGGTAGGAAAATAGGCGTTTGAATATTTTTTAAACTTTCCCGTCCTACACAAGGACCTTGTAATCATGACGCATTAGAGACTCACTAGTTTGTATTACTATAGTTTAAGTCGTCATGAGGGAGCAAGAGGGAAAGTTGTGCCTGGCGCCAGGGCAGGTTGAGGGGCTGACATGTGGAAAAAGCCTTTAATCACAATACACACGTGAAAAACGCACGTCCCGCTTTGAGGCGTTATGCAAGGCAGGACTGACTGCAAGGTATAAGCGCAATCGCAATCCAAATGTGCAGCTATATAATCTCAATATATTCATTTTGTCCATTTGGTGCAGCCTGTGCGAGAGGAGGAGTGTGTATCCACTTACAGGCTGCCTCACAGGAAGTCCTTAAGGAAGTTCCGTCATCAAAAAAATCTCACCCATTTTCAGAACACTCTCCCGTGTCATGGTCTTTCCCCTCCCGTAGACAGAAAGCGAACTGTACTGTTTCAGATCCGCCGCCGCGCTGCAGTGTTGCAGTGAAATCGTGTGCAGCCGAGCTTGAAAACATGACCCAGGCTTAGTTAAGGCACACATTTGCTTGTCATTCATCTGAACTCTCTCCTGCACGCATGCAAAACGGGCACGGGTGGCAACACCTACACCAAAAATATGTGGACATGGATTTTACACCTTCACAAAACACCCTCTACAACACAAATACACTCACACCCACAAACCCAGCGGCACGCGCTGACGAGCCCCACCCCGACCTTGTCAAACAAGTTCTCGCAGCAACATTTTACAAAAAAAAAACCCTCAGAGCAGGGTGGGGGTGGGGGAAGAAATGGAAATCTGATTATTCACCCAGCATAAGACCACTTCAAAAGCGGAGTCCATTATTACCTACACGCAGCGAGGCGATCAATGAGCAATTGATCAGTGGAGCAATACAAAGAGCTATTCCCTCGATGACTTGGCGGCGAGCGCTTCCCACAATGCCGCAGCTCTCTTCACAATGCGAAATGTAAGAAGATGAGCTAAACAATTTCAATCCCCTGATCTCCGCGCCAACGACGCATTTGGCAGACCAAGGCTACTCATTGTACGGCGCTCTTTTGAGCTCCCCCAACTATTTGTGTCCACTAAGGAGGGTCGAGGCGTGAACGAGAGACACTGCAGCCCCGTATTATGCCAGCCTGTGCCTGGTGAATTCTGCCAAACAACTCTCGTTCTCTTTCACACACACACTCACTGCTTTCCTCTTAATAGATCATTTCTCGGCCAGTGGACAAGAGGACAATTAAGGCAGATAGACTGCAGCCTTGTCTCGTGCAAACATCCTTAACCTCGACCCACATGACACGCCACTGCACATGCATGCGCATAAACGCGACCCACTCTGCTTCCTCGCTCATACGCTGGCATACGTTCAAGCCCAGATGCCAGAACTGAAAAGCAGCCTCTTGATGCCAGCTGCTTCAGGAGAAAGCAAAAGAAATAGAAATAATCGCCACCATTCCGGAAGCTGAGAGAGAGGGGAAAAAAAAAAAATCATTTACATAACACAAATGCGGCTCGCTAGCAAGAGCGCTCACAAAGATGACGCTCGGAAGACGACGGGGCTGTGAGGAGAACGCCTGGAGGGACCGAACGTTTTAAAAGTCCCGCAAACAGACCGGGCTGAAGTTGAGCACCAAATGTTGTCTCGTGAATACACAGTGAGCAAATGACCAAGGAGCAGCTTCTTGCTGATCTACCTGTCCACAACGCTCCATAAGAGCTTGGAGATCACATGTACATTTGAGCTCATATCTTCTCGCGTTATTGATATTTCGATTGCAAAATTCCCAAAATCGATTTACGTATACATTTAGTTCCGACTATACGATACGTGGAATTAAAAAAGTTCGAAAAGTGCAGATCTGCTTGTTCGGGGACTTCGAAGACGTCACAGGTCGCACAATCGCTCCCTAACTCGCACTCTTTCACACGAGTCACGAAACCGCTAACATCCTTTTTCACCATCATCCCTCATTTCCTACGTCTGAGGTCACACTATTCATTTTACACAGCAGGATGCATGCACTTTACTACACACACACACACACACACACACACACACACATACATGCCATAAGGGCAGGCAGGCATTTCCTGACTGTGAGGCTGTAAACCCGAGCGCATCCTCGCTGCATGAATGAACGCACGGCTGTGTGAAGCATGTGGACGGTCAGCCAATGTAAACTAGAGGGGCGCATTTTGAGAGTGCCACAGCGCTAACATGGTCGACGCAGGCTTCCTGCCAAATCACGAAAGGTTAGAAGAGGAACAGCAGGGGCAAAAAAAATAAAATAAATAAAAAAAACGGAAGAGAAAGAAGAAAGGAGGTCAATAATACATAGACCGCCTCATAAAAATGTTGATGCTAAACGCAGGCGTCAGAACTCGACACGAATAGAAACGCCGAGCAAGCTATCTTTATCCTGAGTTTATCTGATCATGTGACCTTATGTCGAAGTCAGGTCAGGATGTTGCTGAACAAACCCACACGCACACCCACGCACGCACGCACACACACACAATGGGTGTCCTGAGCGCTGAGAGCAGGTTAACGAAGATGGGCAGGTTGAAAAGCACACAGGCTGATAACCTCGTCACTGTTTGCCCTCAGTAAAGAGCCAGTTTCCCAGAGATCTCTTTATCACAGCACAAACTACTGCCACATTCGTCACGAGAAAATGAAAGTTGCGCTCGTTCCACTGATCCTGTACCTAATAGGGATGAGCGATATAGACTTAAAACTATATCACAATATTTTCTGGTATTTATTGCGATAACGATATCAGTGATGATATAAATATAGTACAGTGCACCGATGTTTTTGGCTCCAAGTGAAAGCAGTGACCCTGAGAGCCTCAAGCACAAACATTGATCTAAAAGTAAAAATGATTTTCTATAACCGAACCAGTTCCGGATTGCAGAGGTAACTCCTCTTTTAGCGATAAACTCCACCTCGGCGTCACGTCCACCTTCCGCAGTACCTGTATCCGCTCTGCACGTGAGCAGCGAAGGGTCGCACACCGTCACACGCAGAGATACGTCATCAGCTAGGCTTTATCCTTATCATCGCGGGAAGACTCATTCTTATCGTGGGGAGAATTTCTACCGGCATATCGCAAACGATAAGATTTCGCCCATCCCTAGTGCCTAAGTACCCGTGCTCATGATTAGTACTAACGTGAACTACTCGGGGGCGGAGCTCACAACATGCAACGCTACAAATGAAGTGCACAATGCAAAAAAAAAAAAAACTAACAAATAACCAAAAAGAAAACACGCACATTTGAGTGCGTATTGGTTTCGTTCGAGACCGCCGAAGGGGCTTGATTCTTATTCCATACCTGCGTCCAAATAGGCATACGAGCCGTCCGAAATAGTATCCGAGATGAGAATTAACCTGTCCAAAATCATGCTGAAATGAGTATCCCGAAGGGACCCGGATGGCCTACTATTTCCGGTAGACACTCTGGGGAAACAGCTAATGTTTCCCACAATTCTTTGCGTGAGGGAGGAGTCTTGTGACATTTTTTTGCATCTCTGAATTCAAGGATGCATTGAGAGGTATAAATGTAATGTAGAGAAATAAATCACGGGAATGATAAATGAATGCATATAGTATAAATGATATAAGGAATAACGGATAAAGAAAGGCTGAAATGCACGCGGAGTTTGTTTACGGTGACGGTGCTCTCTTCCGGACAACAACGCTCTCTTCCGTTACGCAGCGTGTCAGTACGTCCTAGTACTCGCATACTCTTAATACGCACTCAAAAGTATATACTTTTTCTTAAGTATATAGTATAAGCTAATTGGGACACAGGGTATGTCTCAGCCGGCACAAATGTCTTCAGCAAGTCTTCTTCTTGCTCTTCTTCAATAAGGTGTTCCGTCAGTAATCTTTCACCCGATATAAGCTGGAGAACCCAACGGCGGATGAATAAATGAACAAGCACTTCCAGTTGGTGTCAGTGCTTGCTGAAAAGATGATACAGTTACTCTGGTAAAAAAAAAAAATTGGTGAAAAACGACCAAGAACCAAAAGTTGTGTCAGGTCTCTAGTGTCTGAATGTTCAGGAGAAAAACTCGCCATGTTGTGTCTGGGTGAGAAAGTGTGTGGTGGGGGTTCTGTGGCTACAGGAACAATATCACACACACACACACACACACACACACACACACACACACACACACACACACAGTATGAAAATTTTATATCACGATTATCATGACCAAAACTATCACGGTTATATCAGTATTATCACGGGATTGTTAAAAAGTTCTGAAAATGTACTAAAAGCACTGATACACACTGAAATCATTTAGACAGCTTTTATATTTGACTATAAAGTGAGGGATGGTTGTCACTAGGCTTGCTGGGAGAGTCACGATTACGTCAGTTGCCCACCGCGGCTCCGCCCCCACTGTCGTTTTTGCTCTTCTATAGTAATAAAAATCATTTCGTTCGGTTAGAGGACACGGCGGAAGGAAGTGACAGCGGTCGGGAGAATTTCCAACCTTCCGAGAGGAACAAATCCAAAGTGTGGTCATATTTTGGATTTTCAAAAAATGCTGAAGGAATCTTAATAGAAGATGGTAACCCTGTCTGCAGAACTTACCAGAAGAAAGTTGCTGTGAAAGGGGGTTTCGGTGCTTCGCTGGTGCCCCCCCCTTATGAGTCCCCACGTGGCCGCGCGTTTCACTTTCGCTTTCGAATTCGGGGCAGCAACTGCTTAAATGGTGGGTTCATTACTATTCTTAACGAAAGACAGAACAGTACAATGACAAACTCACTTATACTAAACCAAATCCTCCGTCATCGTCGTCAGTCGCTTCGCCTCACTCTTCCCGTCAGTCGCTTCGCCTCACTCTTTTCCGTCAGTCGCTTCGCCTCACTCCTCCCGTCAGTCGCTTCGCCTCACTCTTTTCCGTCAGTCGCTTCGCCTCACTCCTCCCGTCAGTCGCTTCGCCTCACTCTTTTCCGTCAGTCGCTTCACCTCACTCCTCCAGTCAGTCGCTTCGCCTCACTCTTTTCCGTCAGTCGCTTCGCCTCACTCCTCCAGTCAGTCGCTTCGCCTCACTCCTCCAGTCAGTCGCTTCGCCTCACTCCTCCCGTCAGTCGCTTCGCCTCACTCTTTTCCGTCAGTCGCTTCACCTCACTCCTCCAGTCAGTCGCTTCGCCTCACTCCTCCAGTCAGTCGCTTCGCCTCACTCTTTTCTATCAGTCGCTTCGCCTCACTCCTCCCGTCAGTCGCTTCGCCTCACTCCTCCCGTCAGTCGCTTCGCCTCACTCTTTTCCGTCAGTCGCTTCGCCTCACTCCTCCCGTCAGTCGCTTCGCCTCACTCCTCCCGTCAGTCGCTTCGCCTCACTCTTTCTGTCAGTCGCTTCGCCTGGCTCCTCCCATCAGTCGCTTCGCATCGCTCCTCCTGTCAGTTGCTTCGCCTCACTCCTCCTGTCAGTCAGCACACCTCACTCTTCCTGTCAGTCGCTTCGCCTCACTCCTCCCGTCACGGTTTTAATTATAATTAAATGTGACACAGTAATACTAACCGCCGGGGAATTTTATCGTGGTTTATCATGAAACCGGTAAAAGTTTCATCCCTAACAGGCTCTGGCTAAACATGATAGCCTGTGGTCCTGCTCACATGGAACAGCGATAAGAACGTGAAGTGACCATGAGTTTTAAACAACTCTGTGAGTTTAGGACAGGAAAGGCCTCGGAAAAGCTGCAGGCAAAATGCCATCTGGGTGCACACCATCAAAAGAGACAGAACACATTGCACAGTACAGCTCTTTGAGAAAGACAGCAAGAGAGCTAGTATGTGTGTGTGTGAAAGAGAGAGAGAGAGAGAGAGAGAGAGAGAGAGAGAATGCACTGGAGTTCAGTCTGAAGTCTGTGACACTGGGGTGCTCATTATCAGCGAGGGGGCTGGGATTTCCCAGCAGGCCTCTGGCCCTCCCAGCTATTGTCCAGCAGGTCCAGGTGCACCACCATTCACAGACAAAAAAAAACAGAGCAAATTACCAGGCAAAACTTCTGTCCCTGCACCATCGTGACACAGCCTGCTCAGTCTCACACAGTCTCAGCGGGAGGTTGGGAAGATGCAGTGCATTGGGGGATTTTTCTTGAAATATTCTACCCAATATGAATCGACGTTCATGGCTGGATTAAAAGACACCTGTGACTCTATGTTGAGAGTTCATCATGGTGATGTCTGGTGTGAAGGACTGCACAGTATTCAGTGGTACAGAATGCAGGGCTTCAGGTGGGAGGTCCCGCTCTGTACCAACTGCTCACATTCCATTACTTCCTCACTACTAATTACCATACACTCGGAACTGGCACAAAACACAACTCTTCCCCCCGTTCTCCCCCTCCTTCCCTCTCCCCTTTCTCTGCATCCTTGCCGTTCCCGCGTTTTACAACACACGCACACACACGCTTTATTATTTCTGTGGGATATTTACATATTTACATTTACAATGTAGTGGTACTTTTAAAAAATACTACTAATAAAAACTACTTTTTTGGTAAATCTCTTTGATATATTGTGATGTACTCTTCATGTGGTCCTCACAAAGGGATAAAAACCTACACACACACACACTCTCTCAGCAGTGGAGCCCGGTGGGGAAACAGTTAACACTCCAGCCGTCCCCTGCTGCCAGTGAAAGCCCTGAACACAATGGAGACATTGTCCAGCCTCAACAAGACCCAGAGGGAAGGGTGGTGTGTGTGTGTGTGTGTGTGTGTGTGTGTGTGTGTGTGTGTGTGTGTGTGTGTGTGTTTGTATGTGTTTATTTCTTCATCACTCTCCAAGCAAAAATTACTTTTAGAAAAGTTTTTAAGACTTTTAAACAGAAGTAGTCTCCAGAAAGTCTTCGGTCTTGTTCCCGCCCTCATAACGCTTTAAGGTCAACTCCACACTCCAACGTAAATCTCACACTATGGCACCTGTCTGCACATTTCAATCACAAAGTGCATCTGACTGATCAGTTGATCTGATTTCAGTCATGAACCTGGCTCCTATGGTATGAACGAAACGCTCTGTCTCAGTCACATGATGGGAACACAATGGAGGCTGCAGGAACAGCAGTGGACAGCTGTGCGCACAGAAAGACGGAGAATGCAGGAAAGTGAGCCTGGAACGAATGGCCAATCTGTCACAGCTGTGGGGAAATATCCCATCTCACCCTGCTCCCTCCCACCAAAAAAAAAGGTTTCCCTTACACCACACTGGACTGACGTCACGCAGACGAGTATGTGCATGTGTGCAGACGAGAGGGTTCGGGATTTCAGCGAGTAATGCATTACTAATCACTACATATCTGTGGATCTGTGTATGTGCTCTGGATGGATGTGAATTAAGGACATGCGTTTAGGTCATTCCTCAGCAATTCCAGGCAGTTGATTGTATTTGAACTAGCAAGTATTCAAGTCTTTTCAGCTGGTAGAGGTGTTGTTCTCTCACCTCTCATAGACTCGTACATGGTGTACACTGTGGTAAAAGACGTATTTGAGTCTGGTGAGTGCCCCCAGTGCCTCGGTGAGCAGCTAGTAGTGTGAGCTCGGGTTACTGTCTGTGTGGTGTTTTCTGTGCACGTTTCCTGGGCGTTTTCCAGTTTCCTCCCAACCTCCCGAATACATGGCGATAGGTAGGTAGGTGGCTACCTACTGCCTATGCTTAATTGCCCCTAGGTGTGAACGTGTGTGTGTCACATCATGATGACTTTGCAGCCAGTATGAAGAGAGAGAGTGTTTCAGGCCGTGTTTACACCAGTGTGTTTTCGTTTTAAAACGCATAACTATGGTTACGCCTGTAGTCTACACTACTCCGGTGTCTTCGACCCTCGAAAACGGAGACTTTTGGAAACGCAGAAGACCCCGTTTCAGTCTGAAAACCCCGGGCTCGCGTTTCAGTGTAAACAGGCCAAAACGAAGGCACGACTCTGCCCACATGTGACACGTGTATTTGGTTGTGTCGTGTGGACGGAGAGCGTCTCTGAAACACAGCGGAAATGCCAGTGTGGACGAGGATCGTTTTCATCCTCGTCCACACTGAACGCACTGGTGTAAACAGGGCCAGAGTGTTTCAGCCTCCTGTCCTAGCCTCCTCTTTATCTCCTCTCCATCAACTGGTCAAGCTGTATACTGTCTGTTTCTCTCATTATACTTATTACACTGTTGGTTTCTTTTGGTCATTTTTTCTTTTCTCCTTCTCTCTCTCTCTCTCGCCCACATGCGTGTGTCTCTCTATCTCTCTGTCCAGCTGATTGGAAGAGCACTTGAACTTCGGCTCCTGCTCCTTATCTCCTGCCTATCGGCATTCTCTTATCAGGCTACAGCAGACAGCCCAACCTGGCAGCCTTGGGTCAAGGATGCTAGGTGTTATTCCAATTTGACAGCAGAAGAAAAAAAAAACTCTGTACTGTTTACACTTTGCGGAAATAGATTGATAAGAGGATCACATACTGGGACAAATCAGAAAAAAAAAATATATACACTATGTATACACTGGGTTGGACGTTTCAGACCTGAACGCATTCACCTGTCACAGACAATAGCAACATGTCTGACTAAAGTTCATCACTTGCATGATGCAAACAAAGGAAATGCTGGATCAAGCACACAGTATCTGAGTAAGGAGAGAGAGACAGAAGGAGAAAAGAGGCAAGGGAAGGCGAGAGGAAAGTGGAGAAAGCGAGTAGAGATTATTTCAGGTAAACCGCACAACTGATTTACACTTGCTAAACCAGTAAGTTCATATTGATGGTTTCTGGTTTCACCAAGCCAGGACTTGATCAAACAAAAATCCAATCTAATCACAACTAACAAAGAAACAAATAAAGAACACGATTAAATGGAGATGGAATTCAGAGTAAAGCTGTTCACTGGAGAGAGCTTTAAAACTCTACTCTAAGGCAATAAAAAAGCATTACACTGTGTCGATAAGTATTTACAGCCTTACCAGACAGGCAGGGATTATAGTCAAGCACAGCATGTACCTGAAACTGCTCTTAAATGCCTCCTGCAGTTTTAATAATTTTGAAAAGGAAGAAGTGCCCATTTTCTCTACCCCTCTTTAAAAAAAAAAAAAAAAAAAAAAAAGGGAAAACAGGCAGAAAGCAGCCTCGTAAACCTGCCCATACCCTCCCAAAATAGCCCAGTACCTTTACAGAGTGAAGATCTCACTGGCTGTTCAGTTCATCAAAATGCTGCCATCGCCAACTCTTTGGTGCTAAACTTAACTTTTGACAGCTCTCTGTTTCAAATAAACACAGCGTGGCAGGCAGCTATTCTTAACTCAGCTCTGCCAAGGTGCACTGAAGTCTAGGACGTTATGTGCACTGTGTGTTCACTTCGGGGAAGGAATGGAAGCTTTTCGCCATTTAATAATGGGACCTGAGTCACCCACAACAAACTCTGAAAGTGTCGAGAAGTTTTGCACTGTCAAGCTCGAAGCTGTACTGTTGGGCAAAAGTAGCAAATTATCTAACACCAATTTAACCAAATAAATCAGGAATACTTTAATGGTAAAAATGTAAGGCGTGTTACTGTAGTTATACTACGCTGATGATGAACACTCTTAATTGACTTCACTGACTTGTGCCTGACCCTACATCCAGATGGGGCCAACCAAAACAAAGGGCTGTAAATTCAAATAAGGCTCTCTGGAGTGAACAGAGCAGTTGGTCTACTCATGGACACCGTGAGGTAAAGTTACACACTTCCATTATACCAGTGCACTGATATGTCTACGCTTGGTGTTACTGATGATTGCTGAATGCCTGAAGGGTTTGGAGTTTACTGACTGGCTATAATGTCACCCGAATCTATAGAATAAAAGCTTGCAGATATTTATTTACCTCCCTTTACCTCCCTGCTCTGGGAGCACTTGCAGCCTCTCTGCAGAGACACTAGTCAGCTTGTAGCACTGTGGCCCCGTTTACACCAGTGCGTTTTCGATTAAAACCGGCGTTTTTAAAATGAAAACCATTCTCGTCCACACTGGCGTTTCCGCTGTGTTTCAGATACGATCTCCGTCCACACGACACGACCTAATACGCATGTCACATGACCGTTCATGCACACTGGACATGCGCATACAAGTGTAAACAGGAAGTTGGTTGCTAGTCCATACCGGCGTTCTATGTAGGGTTTACGCCACACGAAATGAGATTTGTTGCTAATTGCTCTAATCATAGCTCACCTCTTGCACATGTTGGCAGCTGTACATGCATACCTACTATATAGTAGGCGAAATACATGTACATGCAAAATACATGCGGTTTCAGACGCAGCCATGGCGACCAGCGGAGCAGATCCCAAAGGGAACATCATCAATAACCAAAAACCAATTTGCAAGCAGTGTAACCAAAGTTTTGTGACGAAAGGAGGAAACACCTCTAACCTATTAAAGCACCTTGAAGACCGAAACCCGGATTTATGTCAAAGTTTGGTTTTGTTGCTTATTTATTTAAAATCATCATTATTAATTCGCTTTTGTTGTGTACGAGCTCTCGGGCGCTCGTTTTCCGCTTTCGGTGCTGTTACCGCTAAGTGTGTAAAAGCCACGCCCCTCAAATTTATGTGCGGCGAGATTAACCGTGTTTTCGGGAAGATTTTAACGCGTTTAACAGTCGGGAGTCCTGAGTAACCATTTAATGCTTCAGCTTTTACTGGGGTAAAATAAATGGAAGGACATGACGGGGTTTACTTTTCATTTTACACACCAGAGGCTTTTTAATGACTCATATATCTGAAATGTATGTGTTACAAAACAACAGATGTGTGGCTAGCACTGTTTACGTCTTTACTTACCGGTCAGTCAGAAAAACATTTCTACTCTTGGCTGGATAACTATACGTAATGGCATGTTTAAAAAGACATTTTATATTGACATTTAACTAAAATAGAGTGTTGTTCAATTCGCATGTTTTCGTGTTTTGCTTCGGTACCGAGTACCGTGGAATTTTACTGCTGTTGGTACCGACTACTAAAATGTTGGTACTGTGACAACCCTAAAACAAAACATTAGCTAGGAAATCAGCAGCAAGAGAAAATACAGTGTCTATCATGTTGTCTTGCCACTACAAAACACGAATAATACCGTTTGCCAAGGAGAAGCCTGTAGTTAGGATAGCTATGATAGCTGACATTAGTTAGGACCAAAAAACAATGAAAAGATATTTCTCTGTCTCCAAAATGATACCCCAGAAAGCCAACATTGCAGCATGTCATTGACTATCTACAATACCCCCCCTCCAAACCTAGCATTATCATAAGATCAAGACTAATAAGTAGGATACTCAGGTAGGAGAATTATGATTTCCCTATTATAATTCGGGCATTTATTGTTTTTCCTATATTAAGAAATGTATATCACATATTTCCTATTAGCTTTAACAGTTGCACGAGTACAACACACACTTTTTAAAACCACCGATTCATAGGCATAAGACCTATCTTTCTAAATCTTTCTATATCATACTTTTTCAAAATAGATATTAATAAGTGTTTTCAAATTTGAACCTGAAATGCTTGGACTCTTCGAACGCATTTCTAGCAGAAAACGCCTCCCAGTTAAGAGTGTGTGAGATTCAACTCTACTCCTCTGAGTGTTACGGAATTTGTAGCCAACTAGCACCAAAAGTAAGTGCACAGCTCTCTGCAGCCCTGCTTGTCACACAAAAAGCTGCAGTCGTTTGCACTCGATTGACAGGTTTGTTTTAGGACAGTAGTGCGAGAACCCGGAGAGGCGGGCCGTACAAGAGACAGGAAGAGGATCTTTTGTCTGTGCCGTGAAACAAAGAGCTTTGTAAATGCAATGACTAATGGGTGTTACTTACAACAATGTGTGCTGGAGAAGGGGACCTGGCATCTTTAAGTGCTTGTCTACTTTGAAGACTTCCTGCTTGAACATCTAGCAGTGGCCATTTCATCTGTAGATACTGAATTGGTGGAAAGAAACAAAATGGAGAAACAAAGAAAAACATGTTAACAATGCAGAAAAGCAAACAGAGGAAGGAACAGAAGAGGAAAAATATCCTAAAATGACCATATGGTTCAGAAAGCAAAAAGAAAGCAAAAACAAACTGTGTTGAAACTCATCCTGGATCAAGGGGGAAAAAAACATGAAGTTGGAACTGGCTGTTTAGTGCCATGGAGACCGGAATCGGGTCTTTGTTAACTCACAGATGTCCTGGATGAATAAGAAATGTCAGCATATGTACTGTTTATTTCATATAAAGGCTGATTTGTTGCATATATGAAATTTCAGATGTATTATATAGCTTTTACGTGTCTATAAAAAGTCATTTCAGCAACCGTTTGGGTAAATGATTGATCCAGCCTGGCTCCTTAGGACTCATATACACACATGTAAGTACACACAGACACGCACTAGTGTTTCTCACAGTGAAGGAAGAAACTTGAAGTGCCAACCTGTACCCAGAGATATTCAAAAATATCAACCCGTTGTGCAATTAAGTTATAAAACCTTCTCATTATCCTTTATAGTTAGGATCAGAGGGCACACACTCAGCTGTAGAAATGGGCGAAGATTAAAACGTACCGTGTAAGAGAGAGCAATGTTATACAATAAGGTCTACGCTAAAGACGAAATACAAAGCAAGAGGGCTGTAGGTGATGTTTCTGAACTCTGCCCCATCCGAATCACTCGGACACAGGAAACGAGTGTGTCATTCCAGCTTTCGCATCTTTCCTTTGACTCTGTCCTGTCTGAACATTAGCCTGCAGTCGAGCCTGGTCCTTCCTTTAAGAACTAGGCCTTATTGTATATCAATGCCGTGTCTTGTGTACCTGATCTACGTGTGCACTCTGCTCCCAACACACTCCCAGATCTGCTCACTGACCATGTCCTCCTTCCCAGCCAACCCAGAACCCCACTCACTGCAGCTCTTTCCTTTTAATGCCAAAAAAAAAAAAAAAATCAGCTTTAGCAAGCACAATCAGTCCAATATTCACAAACAAAATGACCTCCAGCTGTGCACCTTTGACCTGCTGTAATGAACTATAAAACAAGGTCATACACAGTAATGGTCTGGTTCCAGAGTGTCAGACTGTCAAAGTCATGGTCATGGCCATGATACTTGCTTTTTTTTTTTTTTCTTGTACAAAGTGTGCCCCCCATAATTACCCCGGTCAGAGGTTAACTGGCTTACGGTTGCTGATATTAGGGGAAACCTGAATAGCACCATACATAGAGGAGGAAACATGTGACCTTTCAAAATAGCTGCTTCATACACTGCCTGAGAGTAAATTCAAACGATTATTCAAACAATCTAAGGATGTAAGAGGAGGGTTCACTGGATTTGCATAAAGGCTTAGCAAATGCTTGATTACCCAATGAGGTTAGAGACAACTGAGGCGGTTAGCCATCACAGAGAAATAAATAGGCCAGGTAGGTAAATAGACGATATAAACAGCTAAATACGATACATAGAGGGACAGGGAGAACGAGAGTATGTGTTGTCTGGCTAAAGGTTAGTTAAGCAGGCCTTAGCCAGGAACTGCTTCTTAACCTTGGAACCGCAGGCTATGGTATGCTGCCTAGAGCTCAAAACATGAAAAATGGATTTGGAGTAAACTTGACATAAAAATAGATCACTTTTTTTATCCATAATGTATGCTGTGGTATACTACCCAGGATCCCCAAAGAGAACTTCTGACAAGTTGGTTGGCCTTGTAGGTTGGCCAGTGATTCAATCGGGACGTCAACCACTGGGCTCGGATTCCAGCCAAAAAACTTGGCTGAGCTGCGAGTAAAAAAATGTTATCATTCCTTCCTCATCTCTAACTAGATCCAACCACAGCTCTTCCCACTGTTCCTTCTCTTTGTCCTCCTCTAACCCAATCAAAATGCGTCTTTAAATCGTATTACCAGACTTGTGTGCTTGACCTTGACAGTATTCTGCATGAAGACATTTAGAGTCTAGCATTAGGAGCACTGAAGATGAAGGAGTAAATAAGGAGGTAGGACGCTCAGATTTGGAATTTGGTTTTGCCTTACATGCAGTTTTCAGTCGTTGCCTGTGGCTATCTGAACATGGGCTTTGTGTTGGTGCAGTACTTGTATAGTGGATACGTGCCTACTTCGTGGCTTTGTTGTACGAGAATGTTTGTACCATGAAAGTGTGTGTGACCCTTTCGGGGAGCCAGTCTGGTTCAGTATTAATTAGCGGTAGGTTCACTGCAGGGTGCAGTCCTGTGGTTGATGCTGGAGGGACTTATTGACTCCCACCTTGGCCGCAGCTCCACTGCTCCCCTTTCTCTGCAGTCCTACCTCCTACTCCTGTACATCTATTTGTTTATGAGTTTGCATCTGTACTGGTGGGAAAGGATGTATAATAAAGTTCTCCTGTTGAGCTCCTTGTGTTTTTTATTGGCTGCTGGTTTTAAGAATGCCAAACAGGGTGATACAATTAGAAAAAATATGGAAAACCAAATCCATACCATAGGAAATGTTTAGAAAGGGTGTAGTTTAGGGATTGTTTGCCCATTAAATGAACAAATGACATTCGTAAAAATGTATATTTATTGTAAGCGTAATTTATAAGGAAATGTAGTGGTGCATGGTGGCTGTGAGCCAGGTGACATCCTGGCTTCAAGCGTAGTAGTGTTTGGATTGAGGGAAGTGAAAGGAGACACCTCAACGAGGGCATAGTGCACATGCTCTAACAGGCGTATCCACTTCAGACCACTACTGCAAATGTTCTCTCCTTAATCCCTGCCACAGTTTTTATAAGCATGCCAAGGAAAGCAGCAGTGCCAGAGCTCTATCAACCCCCTCTCCAACTCCCTCCCGGCCCACTGACGGATGTACTTGGTTGGGCTGTGACCCCTAACCTCTGCCTGCTGCCTCTCGTCCTCCAACAAATTTCCCCATAGTAGGCCCCTTGGGTAACTCAAGTGCCATTCTGATGTGTCAAATTGCTCTGGAGTTTTACGATACGTTGCCCCCCCTCCTTCAGCACTCGCGGGGTTGCGTGAGATCTGCCCAAAGTGTGCACTTCGTTCCTACTCTGACAGCAGGGGCTCCCCTGTCACTCCCCCCAGCCTCTATCAGGCCTCCAAGCCTACCTCACCTCCTCTCTCCTGCCTCCGAACTGCCACAATGGCCCTGAATGACTCAATTGTCTCTGATGAAGTGAAAGACAAGGGAGTCTTCTAAATCCTCCCAGAGGGATGAACTCTCCTCTCCCTCTATTGCCCAAAGAGTTCCCAGAGAGAGAGAGAGAGAGAGAGAGAGAGAGAGAGAGAGAGAGAGAGAGAGAGAGAGAGAGTGTGCATGCGTGTGAGTGTGTGTGTGTGTGTGTGTGTGTGTGAGAGAGAGAGAGAGAGAGAGAGAAGGGGCACACTGGCAACAATAAGTTAGAAAAATAGTTGGGTTTTTTTGCCTTATTCCAAATCAGTAAAGTAACACTTTTCTTATTTTTAACTGAACTGCTCCCATTTAGAACATTTTAGCTTTTAACATTTCACACATTAACTACAGGGAAAACTAAGAAACTTTTTTGCACCGTGTCATGTCAGCACACAATGCACCACAATGTAGTTCCATTTTAAAGAAAACTTTAACTTGCAGTGGAGAACCTCAGTATAAACATGACTGTGAACGCGACGGTTCTGGCCATCATAGCACTCAGCGCTGATTCAACTGGACATGACACTGCAACCACAATATTATTGTGAGCTAGACAGTCATTGAAGTACTTCTAATAAAATGATGTACCTTTGCCAGAGGACTCAATGTCACTTTGTATGTCAGGACCATCCTGACACAGAAAGTAAGCCAGTAAATCAAGACAAATCATATGTGTAACATGCCAGAGAGGCCACTGGTCCAGAAAAGCATGAAGTGATCCATAATAATGTATTACAGATATGTGCATTATGTAAATGTATAGGAACTGGAGGAAAAAACATACATACATATATACATATATATACACATATATATACATATACATATATATATATATACACATATACATATATATATATATATATATATATATATATATATATATATATATATATATATATATATATATTCCTCCACATATATATGTGTGCGTGTATACATTGATAGATAGAGAGAGAGAGAGAGAGAGAGAGAGAGAGAAGAAGGAGAAGAAGGAGAAGAGGGTTGCAGGGTTGGAAGCTGTAGTCAGCATAAGGCTGGCCAGCCTCCCACTAGAGACACCCAGCAATGCCCTAAACATCCCAGCCCATCTGTGCCCAGGGGTCAGGCGAATACATGGCAAAACACACACACACACACACACACACACACACACACACACACACACACACACACACACACACACACAGGGTTAAAGGATCCTGGGACTGGTCTAACAGCTTGCAGCTTATGTTGACACAAAAAATACAAATACCTTCTTTTCACTAAGGATGTATGAAGGCCAAGTAAAACCCTGGAAGTTCTGGTTAAACAGGGAGTGCTGAAGAGACTGCAGCTGACACTGCTGTGTTCAAATGCAAAAGTCCAGAGAAACTCAGATCAGACTTGTGACAGATACAGGCGCTCCTGTTCTCACAGCCCCCACCTGCACCAGCAAAGCTCTATGTACTTCTTAAGCCCTTCGTCTCATGGGCTTGTTTGCAGGTGCAGGAGCAAAGGCACTCAGGGATGCTAATACTTTACCGCATTCATGTACAAACTCACTTTCACAAAAGAAGCAATTTTCTGTGACTGTAGAGAGGACAAAATGATGATCCAGCCAGGCTATTTGAAAAGCGCTGTACCTATCGTCAGATGTAAGGGAACGTGTGTGTGTGTGTGTGTGTGTGTGTGGCAGACATTCAAATGCCCTTCATTTCAGCTGAACAGAAGAGATGAAGATGGAAAGCAGAGGAAAAAGAGGATCGGTGATGGAAGAGTTGCCCCCTCACTACATGAAACTAAAAGTTAGTCTACACAAGGGCTCTTCACACTTGCTTAGTTCTCCTAATACACATTTTATGAGTAAATAAAGAAAAAAAAAATGAGAAAAGAACGTCCCACCAGCTCAGACAGCCTGAGGCAATTTGCAAGCAGGAAAATAAAGGCAGAATGTGGGCAGGCCTGGGGTTTGTGTGCCCCGGGGCAGGAGAGGCTCTGTAGGGCCTGAATTTACTCCAAAGCCAGAACCGCTGGGGGTTTCTCAGCCCTCTGACAGCGCGAGGCCCGAGACGCCAGCTCACTCTCCTCAAACCGCTCACCTTTCCCCTACCTCATTCTCTCTTCTCCTCCAACTAACTCCCTCTGACACGTTCTCCCTTTCTCTTTCAGTTTACTCCTCTTTTCCTCTAAATAAATCCTACAGACTCTCCAAGAGGCAGCTGCCTTTTGAAACTCATGGTGCTGTCTTTCATCCTGTACTTCTCAAAGAAAAGATGTAAAAAGGTAGTAAGAAATACTATAGTCCTATACCATGATTCCCAAACCACAAAATCCATCTGCACGTAAAATTCCTCTCATCAAGGTGTAGTTATACTAAGCAGTCCCAAACACTAAGGCATGAGGTATGTGTGGCCAGACTCACGTTCTGTTTGTCTTGCAGGTGTGGGCTCATGCGCTAGTCAAACAGCAGCTGAGTCACCTGAAACATACAGTACGGCACTGGGCAACACCATATACCAGTACTATCAACGGAATGGGAGCTGCTAGCAGCAGAGCCAAGCTAACACAATCATGTGACTAAAATAAATCCCACAACTGGTTTTCTAGGAGATAATAACGAAGGATCTGTCCAAGTCCACAAAGGCTAAGCGACACTTCTAAACTTCTGATCTAAAAGTAATGAAAGTGTATGGTTTTTGGTTACACTCTCAAAACAACATATGATACAATATACAGAGACAATATATAATTAATAAAAAAGAAAAAACAGTTTAAAAGCAGAATATTCTGGTTTTGAATTGCTAAAAAGACTACATCCACTTTATCAAAAAAGTGCACTAGCACAAACAATGATTTTTGCCACACAAAAGAACAGGTGCCGATTTCATTAGGGATTTTGTAGTAGTTAGCACCCTTTAGTTTTTTTTTTGCAGCCAAAATAATCTAGTTAAACAAACAGCCATTCAGACAAAAGCGCTATGTTAACCCAAGCACTTGTATTATTTGGTATTTACCATGTAAAAACATGGCTGTTACGCTCAGCACTGTGACGCTAGCCATTTCCCCGGTCTCGATATCTCTATCTGTCTTTCACCGATTGATTACGGACGCTCTATAAATAGACGTGTGGGTCAGAGTGTTCAGTGCCAGTGTTTGCACCATCGGGGGCACACAGGCTTCTGAAGATCACAGTACACACAGAGTTCAAGTCTTCCACACTGAGAGGTTCTCTTTCTGGTCCTGTGGAATCTCATACACACTGACCTACCTAACAGCTACGTGCGTATGGGCCACTCAGCACTAGGTGTGCCTTGAGAACAGCTCAAATGGAGTCAGCGCAGGGTTTGGACTTTGGAACGTGTACGCAGACACGCGCACACACACACACACTGAATACTGTAATTCCGTAGGGAGGTGGGTCATCCCTAGCTACCACGAGGTGGTAATTACCACACTAGCACACTCCCCAAGTTCAAAATGAAGACGATGTCACCTCCAGCAGCAACAGCAGCCTTCAAAAAGCATCAAAAAGCAAAAAACACACACACACCCACACCCACACACACAGAGAGAAACACCCACACACCTCGGAGCACTTCAAACTCCATATTCATAAGGCCTGGCCCTGGAGTGCAGCAGAAGCCCATTATCAGGAATCCGAGTCGAAATTCAGAATGGTTTCAGGACAAGAGTGTGGACGTGTCCACAAAGAACACCCTAAAGAAACATCCTTGCAAAAATCCTAAAGACCAATCCTAGTGCTCACGAAAGTAAACGCGCTCTCACTGAGCACATGTGTGTATCCTGCGTCATACACACCAAATACACTCAACACAACTCTTAAACAGTGAAGAATATGGACTCAGATAAGCTCAGGAGGGGTGTGAGTTATATATTTACACATTGCTGGTTATATTGTAGACCCTGTAATCATGGAGTCATTCAGAAAAACCTCAGTCAAGCACAGAGACACCAGCACGTGGAATAAATCAATAAATAATGTGCCGGTGGTTAATTAGAATGGTGCAAGCATGGCGAAGAGTAAAACCCAGGGAAGGTCAGGGAGTGGCCACTGTGGATAGAGTAGAGTAGGTGTACTGCTGACCCCGTCCTCTTCTGCTGTGCATCCCACGAACAGCACCCCTCACATACAGAAAAAAAACACAGAAATGACCTGGACCTGAGCCACCTCCAGAGCCTCATTCAGCTCTCCTCCCACTCTCTGTTAATTACCATCAACGTCCATCCACAAACGGTGGCAACACACACCATCACACAAGCCAATTACTACAGATTCTTTAATGCCTTAATGCCTTCTTTCCACAAATCTCTCTCTTTCTCTCTCACACACACACACACACAGAGGTGATCACTTCCTGAAAGACACAGAAGTAAGTTTTCCTACAATAATTATACGCAATAAAACCGACAAATTTAATTATTTAAAAAAACGGTGAGAAGACACACAAACAGGCTGTCCCTTAATGTAGAGAATTGGTCTGAATAAATGCATCCTTATTTTTTGGTCATGTGTAATTTTTTTGCAATTATGTTTGAATTAAAAATTCAATTAAAAAAAAACAAAGAGTATGTCTTAAAACTGACTGTGTACATAAACACAATATGATGGGGGCAAAAAGGTTCTACAGATCCATTGTTATATCCCATGTAGTGAGAATAAATAGTGAATAGGTATTCACGTGGGATTTCAGCTTCACTGTTTGTTGGAGGCCAAAATGCTGCTAAAGTTCTCTCTGTCTGACTATAAAATTAAAGACTCAACATGATCACAATCCAACGCAATACTTTTTAATAATTGAAAGAAACGGAGTGTACGTTCTGGAAGGAATTTTACAGCTCGGCTTCATTCCCTGGTTAATTCAGCACGGATAAACTACAAGGTGTGTGTCTTTTTAATTGTAGGCCTATGGTCTACAGCTCACGTTAGACAGTGGGTTGGATTCGATTTTTATTTTATTATGACAAATTGCAAAAGCACATTTTCCTAGACATGCATAAACCATAGGACAAACGAGTGTATATTATTGTCACGCAGAGGTTACGTTAGAGCGTTGCATTCCCACCATGACATAGTCTCTTGTTACAGATCGCAACGGTGTATAGAGCCTCAGTGAGGTCTCTACACACTCCCGTAACAGATTCAGACAGCTCTGTGTCAGATCACAAGAGAAGGAAGCTGGATGTAACTGAACATGCATGTAGCTGCTTCCTCAGCCTCCTATCGTTTTTCATCAAACCTCCATTTAAAGAGTTGCAGCATTGACGCAATACGGCGCAATATGGCAGCTGCACGGCATCCATCGCATGATTAACAAGACGCAAGCTTATTTAGCCAATCCAACGGAGTATGGAGGGATAAAAAAAAAACAAAGACAACGACAAAAAAAAACAAAAAAAAACAGATGGCTTTTATAAAGGTTAACATGTCCTGAAACAAGCCTTGGCTAAAAACTGTGTGTTTTTGTCAGCTGAGGGAAGCCGTATCAAAAAAAAAAAAAAAAAATCCCTCAGCCAAGCCATCAAGTTGAACAGTGAACTTCACAGTAGTAGCTGCCTTTCTATGCCTCTCCGTTTGATGTTACCTCCAAAGCAAGGGATCAAAGGCTTGGAGTGTGGTGTGGGGAAGTCCCAGGCTCTTAGCCTGCCAGCCCGTGATATATGCAAAAGTCTATGCCAGAGAGAGAGAGAGAGAGAGAGAGAGAGAGAGAGAGAGAGAGAGAGAGAGAAAGCTTGCATGGAATGTGGCTAAATAGTGCGCTTCGTCCTAATGAAGTCCAAAGATGATGCAATCACTCCTTTCAGCAATTTCTGCAGTGCCACTAGTACAAACCGAGGGCTAATACGGTTGGTGGACTAGGCACAAGGTACGTGCACCACCTACCTACACTCGTCTATCCGCCATCACTTCCCTAAATCAAGAAGAATCAAGGTGAATCATCTGCACTGAGAGCATGCCGTTAATAAACAGACAACTAGAGTAAACAGTTGTGCGTGTACGATATACACACTGAAAGAAATAGGCATGTACAAAAAATACAGACACACACACGGGCACGGACACGGACACACACACGGACACGGACACACACACGGACACACACACGGACACACACAAGGACACACACACGGACACACAAACGGGCACACAAACGGGCACACAAACGGGCACACAAACGGGCACACAAACGGACACCCACGGACACGGGGACACACACGGGGACATACACGGGGACATACATGGGGACATACATGGGGACACACACAGACAGAATGGACTCAGCTGTGCAAAATATGGCCACAGAGGTGCATTCAAAATGCCAGACCTACTGGACACACATTGGAATACACGCATACACACACACACACACACAAACATACAGACACATATACACACACTCTACAAACACACACACACTACAAACACTCTCACACACACACTACAAACACTCTCTCTCACTCTCTCTCTCTCTCTCTCTCTCTCTCTCACACACACACACACCCTTTCCCCCAGGCCTATAGGATTAAGAGGTCCAGCTGCTGACAGCAAGCCCTTCCATCCCACATCTCCCCCGATGCACCTCCCCTCCCCACCCTGGCCCTTCGGCCCTGTTCTGCCAGGAAGGAGGACACACCTGAACTTGACATTGATCTGCCCCAGCTTCTCCCTCTCTCTCTGTTTTCACACACACACACACACACACACACACACACACACACACTATGGTATTCATGCCTGTGAGGGGTGGGAAAGTGAAAGGCTATAAAAGACAGGCAAAAAAGAGCATGCTGAGACGAGAGAGAGAGGACAAAAACTTTTCTTTTCTTTTTTTTAAATGAATCAGGGTAATGTCCTCTTTTCCATTTTACATCACTGATAGTGTTCGATCATGCTGATATGAGCGTTAACATCCTCTCTGCGTAAAACACATTCTCCAACACTCAACCAAGCTCTTTCACAACAGCTGTTATTAGCCTTAGTGGGTCAGTGCACGTGTGCCCATAGGTCAGGCGGCGTGGCCATGCTAGTGCGTGTACCGCGCAGCCGGATTCTTCAAGAGTCACAGCCTCAAGAGGAGGAGGAAAGACCTGAACACATATAATAGGCCTGTTGTTGGAGGGACGGAGGAGAGTGAGGAGGAGAGAAAGGGAGTGGGAACGAGTAAGGAGGACTGAAAACATGGCTGGATCAGATTTCAGCCTGCCTGCCAGGTCCGGCCAGGGCTGCTGGCACACCGTCCTGCTCAGAGTGTTCCTGATCCACCAGGTCAGCTCAAGTGGAATCGCAATGAACTCTGCTCAGTTAATACGGCAATAATAAAACGAATAGCCTCATACCAGAGAGGAACACATGCAGTCGAGTAGCAGCTCTTTAGTAATAAATGTAGTAATAAATAAGTGAACCTATAGCCGAAAGCATGTTTGTTATTACAAGTCGGTCCATGTGCAGAACTGTGTACCTATTTGTACAATAAGAAGCTGGATGTAAGGAGCAGGAGTACAGGTAGAACTGACCTGAAATAAAAATAAACATTGAGCTGCCAACCGGGATGTGCTTCTAAATCCAGGCTTCAATTTGAGCTGTAGTGATGGATAGCTAATGAGAAAGAAAAATCCATCCAGTACAACAGCAAAATACCACAGACACCACTGATCGCTAACTCCCCGCGTAGCTCAGATAAGACAGGAAAAAACAGAAAGAAAAGAAAGCGAGGAGTAGACAGCTAATGGGAGGGAGAGGATGAGAATGAAGGAGTGAGAGCCATAGGAAAAAGAAAGAAAAAAAAGAATCACAATGATGACAAGTAAGCGCAAAGACCAACCAGGATTTACTTTCAAAAGAGCCTCCATTGATCTTTTTTGATAGACCTGCAATAAATCAAACCAGATTGACTCACATGAGAATGATGCCTAATCCTTTAGTCAGATCCAGAAGAACTCAAACCAAACCAGCTGTTAATTTAGGCTTTACAAGATAAAGCAGGAGAAATCCAACCTGATGTACCCTAGGGCAGGGGCTTACATCATGTCTGTAAAGCAATCAACTTATTGCCAGTTTGGAGACATACAGTGGGTCTGGAAAGTATTCACAGCGCTTCACTTTTCCCACATTTTCTTATGTTACAGCCTTGTTCCAAAATGGATTCAATTCATTATTTTCCTCAAAATTCTACAAACAATACCCCATAATGACAACATGAAAGAAGTTTGTTTGAAATCTTTGCAAATTTATTAAAAAATAAAAAACAAAAAAAGCACATGTACATAAGTATTCACAGCCTTTGCCATGACACTCAGAATTGAGCTCAGGTGCATCCTGTTTCCACTGATCATCCTTGAGATGTTTCTACAACTTGATTGGAGTCCACCTGTGGTAAATTCAGTTGATTGGACATGATTTCTGACAGAGCTCCAGCGTGTCTGTGGAGAGAGGAAAACCTTCCAGAAGAACAACCATCTCTGCAGCACTCCATCAATCAGACCTGTATGGTAGAGTGGCCAGCCGGAAGCCACTCCTCATTAAAAGGCACATGACAGCCCACCTGGAGTTTGCCAAAAGGCACCTGAAGGACTCTCAGACCAAAGATTGAACAAAGATTGAACTCTTTGGCCTGAATGGCAAGCGTCATGTCTGGAGGAAACCAGGCACCACTCATCACATGGCCAACACCATCCCTACAGTGAAGCATGGTGGTGGCAGCATCATGCTGTGGGGATGTTTTTCAGCGGCAGGAACTGGGAGACTAGTCAGGATCGAGGGAAAGATGAATGCAGCAATGTACAGAGACATCCTTGATGAAAACCCGCTCCAGAGCGCTCTGGACCTCAGACTGAGGCTAAGGTTCATCTTCCAACAGGACAACGACCCTAAGCACACAGCCATGATAACGAAGGAGTGGCTACAGGACAACTCTGTGAATGTCCTTGAGTGGCCCAGCCAGAGCTCAGACTCGAACCCGATTGAACATCTCTGGAGAGATCTGAAAATGGCTGTGCACTGACGCTCCCCATCCAACCTGATGGAGCTTGAGAGGTCCTGCAAAGAAGAATGGGAGAAACTGCCCAAAAATAGGTGTGCCAAGCTTGTAGCATCATACTCAAAAAGACTTGAGGCTGTAATTGGTGCCAAAGGTGCTTCAACAAAGTACTGAGCAAAGGCTGTGAATACTTATGTACATGTGCTTTTTTGTTTTTTATTTTTAATAAATTTGCAAAGATTTCAAACAAACTTCTTTCATGTTGTCATTATGGAGTATTGTTTGTAGAATTTTGAGGAAAATAATGAATTTAATCCATTTTGAAACAAGGCTGTAACATAAGAAAATGTGGAAAAAGTGAAGCGCTGTGAATCCTTTCCGGATGCACTGTAATCAGAGAGAGAGAGAGAGAGAGAGAGAGAGAGAGAGAGAGAGAGAGAGAGAGATTGGATATAGTAGGATAGCGTCTCAATGGGACAAACCTAGAGATGGTATTTGGAGAAACAAATAAATTTGGAAAGAGGGCAAAGGAGTTATCTAGAATTCAGAGATATGGAAAGATGGACAACATCATAGACAGAGGGAAGGAGGGAGGAAATGGAGAGCTTAGGCTAGGTTTCTTGTTTGGACAGCCTGTAATTTCTCAGGAGCTTGGCCCCATGCCCAAAGATAGGGCCACCTCGGTCATGCCTGGGTAACCACATAGAGACCATGTCATAATCAGCCATGCTAATTAAAACCGCTATTTTTGTTCGTGTGTTTCCTTACTAAATGCCACGCTTCCTCTTGGCGGAAGTGTCACCTAACGCCATCCAACCCATACTGGTTATATTTCTAATGTCTTTTTCAGCTCCACATCCTGTTTGTGCATGAGAGAAATGACACACGATGGAGAGAGACACAAACCGAGAGGGTAGGAGAGAGAGCAACAGAGACGGGAAGGAACTGTATAATGATCACAAACTCAAACACAGCAACAAACACATTCATTAGGTCACATATTCTCTCTTTTCTAGGAGCAACAAGATCTCAAATCCGAATCCAGATGACCAGGGCCTTTCACTCAAGTTCTGAGGGGCTTCTGTAGCCTCTGGAAAGTGTCCAAGGGAAGCTGTGGCTCACGAGTCAAAACAACGGTTCACGTGAAATCGAGAGATAAAGCAGGAGCCCTCACCCCCTGCCTCTCCACACCCTTCTGGATACACAGGCTGCACACAGGGATCACTTGGACTTTGGATGTCTGCTCTGTTCCAACTAAACTCATGCTAAATAAGCCAGTGGGTTTTACCATGCATACACATCCATGTACAGGAGAGTGCCAGTTTTGCTGCACTCTGTTACACATGCTATCTTTAGTTCTGCACTGAAGCACTTCCTCTCACCCCTAACCCCCTCCTTCCCCTGGTGTAATGGGATCACTCTACCTAGCCCCATGCCTCGTCTTCCCTCCTACTAGCCCAAGCCCAGGGTCGCACTTTTAATTACACAGAAACTGTAATCCCAGCAGACAGATGGCAAACAGGCCAATTCCCAGTGACTGGACGTCCAACTGATTCCTTACCGATGATTTGTTTGCTAAATTCTAGCCAACGCGACAATGTTACAGAACAGGATTTGCTCGACAGCCTCGTGAAAGCAGATGTGCCTCTTAACCAGCATCTGTGACAGAAATCAAGAAGGCGTGAAGAAATAGAAGAAGAGACCAGGCTCTGTTTCAAATGAAGAATAATATAATCAGTGAAAACAAAAGTACACCATTTTTAGCCCCCCAAAAAGGCCCGAGTCTGACTGAGCCGTTCGGAGCAACTCGGTGTGGTAAACCACATATCAAGTGAAAATGAGAAGTGACAATGATGTTCTTTTCTTAAAAGAGGGAACGTGTTTCGTTTATGGGTTTTATTCGGCATTGTGGTTTTTCTTTTGGGAGAATCCCAGGAATCCACTTTTTCCTTGAAAACCCAGCAGCAAGCTCGAGTCTTTAGCCTTTCACTGCCAAAGTTCCAGTCATCCTCCACCACTCCCTCTGCCACTGGCTTTGGTCAACAATTAGTGGTCGTTTGTTCCAGCATCTCAGACCACAGCTCCAAGAGGGCTAAACTATGCAGCTTCCCTATCAAGCCCTCAACATAAATTCACCCAGTGACACTACACTGTCTGAACGGCAAGAACCATCAACGCCAACATCGAAACAATACCGCTGCTGGTGACTTTGACTCCAATAACTGTAACCAGCATGGTTATACATGTCAGTGCTCATGTGAATGCCTTCCAAAATAACGGCAATAAAAATATTTGGAGCCTGTCTTCTCTGGCATACATTTATGTCTGAATGGTCACCTGTCATGTTGCTTGGTGTTAATGAATCTCTGATTGGTGAATGTTCTGGCCAAGCCCCTGGGTATCATGTTTCGTGCAGGGAGGACGAGCAACGCCTCAGCCTCGCACCAGAGCAATAAATCTTCCCTAACCATCAGAGGACATGTTACAATGCATCGCTACACTAACATCTATCCGTTTATATAAAGCACAACATGGCAATGAACACATTCTCGCTTTGATTCTAGAGCTAAATCTGCTGTTATTGTACTTTATCATACAGACGCCACAGGGTCATAGGGACTATAGCTTTGTCTGTTAGCCCTGCAAGTAAAAAAATTATTTTAACACAGTCTCACGTTTGAATCCATATAGAATGGCTGGTTCAAACATTTGTCCCGTCTTTGGCTCTAATAAGACTGCCAGCCTTCTCTTAAATGGAAACACTTGTGTGAGGAGGCATGTTGATCACTGTAAACTGATCTGAGAAGCATACAGAAAAGTCCGAGCTATGTTTTTTCTGTCCGAGTTGGACAAGGAATTCCAATCGGCAGTTGTCTTGTACCAGAGTATATGAGATAGAAATGGAAGAAGGAAATATCATTCTAACTGCAGGGCTTTCCGAGGAAGAAGGATCTGGCTTCCAAACGAAAGTACAAGGTGAAGATCTGGAACATTGTCTGGCATGTCTGGTTAAGCAAGGAGTTCCTTGTATAAGCAATTGGGATAAAAGGCTACTTCCTGTGGAAAGCACAGAGCAGGGAGAAAGCCGGAAATTGCTCTCAAATCCATTTTCAAATTGCTCTCAAATCCATCCAAGGTTTCTGAAAATAGTCCAGGATCTTGGGAGAAGTATTTTTGCTTCTGTAGCGATATCTTTAAGAAATCCCAATGTTGTCATAAGGAGTGTGTGTCTAGTGGCCATCAGCATTATGTCTGTTCACACTGAGTTAGTATTAAGCTGACCACAAGGAGCAACATGAGTGCAGAGAGGTCTCCCTGTCCTTTAAGCCCCAGACGTGAGCATTTGAGGCCGTGGGCCACACAGCAACTGTTAGCAGGCTGCTTGGCCAGCTGCCCAAGCCCTCTCTCATTTCTTGACTTCACAAGCAGAGAGGTATACAGTCAAGTGACAAGAGACAAACCCAGTTTGTCCTCCAACACAGAAGCCTCTCCTGGTCTCATACCTTAGCCATGCATGTAGTGTTTGGTGATGGCAAAATCTACTACCCAGCCACCAATGTTGTGTCTCCCCTATTTGAAAAGATCTGTGGTTTAACCTGTGTCCATAAGCTTTTAAGCAACGCCTCTTCCTTCTTGCTTCCCTGTGCTGTGCCCCCTGAGTTTGCATACTGCTCAACTTGTGTAACTGTCAAGTGGTTTTCCCCCACAAGTCTTTACATGTTCAAAACATACTGAGCACAAGTGATAAAACTGTGGTTCTGAAGACAGATGCAATAGGCCATAATAAAAGAATAAAGATTCCACTCTTTATATAAAGAAAAGAAAAATATTTTATTATCTATATGAAAAAATGAAACGTGTTTTTCAGCAATAGCCCTTTTCCAAAATAGGAGAACAATGTGATAAATGAGAGCACGAAATGTGGTGTTGGTTCCAACAAGCAGTAACTGTACACAGCACGACCCTTGCAGTCCTGCAGTAAACACCAGCAACTGTAACTTAATCATAAACTGTAGAAAATTCACATAAAATGTTGCCAGGGTGCCTTGGCCCTGGTTCACCACTAAACTCCCCCCTTGACCTGCTTCCTTCTTTCACTTCAAACTTATCTCCAAATTAAGTGTGTTACTGAGGTGTGTAGAATGAGATGCAACTGGTGTATGGTATGGAGATTGAAGGGAGATGAACTGGTGTATGGTATAGAGATGAACTGGTGTATGGTATGGAGATTGAATGGAGATGAACTGGTGTATGGTAGGGAGATTGAATGGAGATGAACTGGTGTATGGTATGGAGATTGAATGGAGATGAACTGGTGTATGGTATGGAGACTGAAAGGAGATGAACTGGTGTATGGTATGGAGATTGAAGGGAGATGCAACTGGTGTATGGTATGGAGATGAACTGGTGTATGGTATGGAGACTGAATGGAGATGAACTGGTGTATGGTAGGGAGATTGAATGGAGATGAACTGGTGTATGGTATGGAGATTGAATGGAGATGAACTGGTGTATGGTATGGAGATTGAATGGAGATGAACTGGTGTATGGTATGGAGATTGAATGGAGATGAACTGGTGTATGGTATGGAGACTGAAAGGAGATGAACTGGTGTATGGTATGGAGATTGAATGGAGATGAACTGGTGTATGGTATGGAGACGCAACTGTGGAGGCTGCTCAATGGACACCCCACAAGGACCACTTTGTCCTCCCTGCCTCATTTGCACCGAGACATTGCTTTCTTGCACTCTGTGTATCTTTGTGCCACTTCAGCGCGCTGGGTCCATTTGTATTATCCACTGAAATGGCAGGAGAAGTAGTAATGACAAAACAGGAGAGATGTGAGGGGGAGGGCAGGTCCAAAGAAACCAGGGCTCCAATAACACAACCCCACTCCCCCATTTAGACACATGCAGACATACACAACCATCCAGGCTTTTGCGCACCCCTGACTAATGTGCTCCGACACTCGTACATCACCCGCAAATTGGCCAAATGAATTAACCACGGCCCCTGCTTAGCGTTACAGGCTTTAAATAGATTTTCCCTTTCCAGGTCTGCCCAATAATTGCGTTTATCCATCTTGTTGAAGCACAGTTTACACACTTGCTAACATCATGCCAATCCAGGCTACATTTTCCGCTCCACTGGCAGGAGTGGGGGCGATTTGTCATTGGATCACAACAGGTCATTCAAACAACAATTAGCTGATTCCCCCGTATGTCAATGTCTACCTCTCCAGTAGGCACGGTCATGGTGGAGCAAAGGGGACTTCTGTCTATCGCTTCCTTGCGCTGTCGTTACACAGCCTCCATTGCTTTGCTTGGAGGTGAATTGAGATGAATTGAGCTAAGCTGTACTTCGATATCAATCAGCTAAACCACTAGGCTCTAGCAAACACCATCCTGA
Organism: Ictalurus punctatus; assembly: GCF_001660625.3. Lineage (NCBI taxonomy): Eukaryota > Metazoa > Chordata > Actinopteri > Siluriformes > Ictaluridae > Ictalurus > Ictalurus punctatus. The sequence continues at coordinate 15,578,425 of NC_030428.2, read as the reverse complement.
GGAGTAAATGGAGCCTGCAACTATGGATCCTGACTATGCAACTTTCAGCCAAAAAACAAAGCAAGCTTGTGCATACACAAAGTCAAGCGCGCACACACACACACACACACACACACACACACACACTCAGGGCTTGTGGCTAAACTGCAGTAGGGGTCAACTCTACACTCTTGAGTGTTTGAACAGTAGTGCATTAGACACTGTGAGGCCCGCAGGACAATTGAGCTATGTAAACACTGAGAACTTCCTTCCCTGCAGCCATTCAGGCCTGTGCTGAGACAGCCCACTGTTTAAACAGCTCTGAATTCCACAGCACACTCACTACCAAACATCTGCTCTCTGTGGTACCGGGCCTGGGACTGAGCAAGACAGTCGATTGAGGACCATCATCAGCGCTAAACAAAAGCAGGTGACCTCTGAGTCACCACGTTCTTACGTCTTGGTCAGTCATACAAGAACTCAAAATGCTACTGTACAAGTTTAAGTGCACGGGCTTTTAGCTAGTTAAGCTAGTTGAGCTTGAAACCCGGAACTAAGTCTCAGACCTGAAATCCGGCCGCTCGACGCCACTCGTTATGACAACACAGGCAATTTAACTAGGCCGATATCTGAAAAATGCAAAGTGTGACGACTCATAAAGATAGAGGAGCAGTAAAGCTGCAGATAAAGAAAAGCTGCGTTCTAAAGGCCGTGCTGATGAACGGAACGCTGCCATGGTCACATGACTCCCGGTGGCGTGTCTAAATCTGTCCAGCGTCCAAAGCCAACAGCCCCAGGTCAGGATTAGGACCTCTTTCCTTATAAATCACTCCCGTCTCATCGCTCACTCTTTTGCCTCTGTCAGATAGGCAGCGAAAACAGATCGCTATTTACTATCGGTGACAGATGCTCATCGTGTCTGTTAAATGCGAAGAGCTGCTGGATTACACACCTCCTCTGTCATTGTGACGATTCTCACACCCTCGAGATGAGAGCGCGTCGTTACAATCTCACTCCACATCACTGAACGCCGCCTAACGTCTAGCGTATTCTCCATACCCTCAGGCCGGGCGACCACTGATACACGTCCTTTCGCATGCCCTCCAATTGGAATGTAATTGACAGTTTAACATGGGAAGTCAATTCTGTACATTTCTAGAATTGTGTTTATAGCCCTGGAATTTTTTTCTACCTTGAAGTTTTGCACGATTCTCTCGAGATTTTTCTGTCTATATTAATCTACGTATCTAGCTCACATAAATAACAGAAAATAAGTGCAGCAAGCATGGAAAAGTAAAGTGCTAATCATGTAAAAAAAATATTATCTATACTGTATAATAGACTGAAATTACTGAATACATCAACGCTATCTCCAAGACGGCAGGTGAGCTCCCATTTCATGCCTATAATTTCGGAATACCTGTGCTTATAAATGCATTATCTGTGACTGCATGACAAACTGCACCATGAAGATTCATGTGTGTTAAAAAAAAAAAAAAAAAAAAAGAAAGAAGAAAAAGCACCAAAAAACCCCCCATATTTAACATATATAAATCATGGTAACATTTTCCTCCTAATCCATAAAGTAATAAATGTGTACTTCTTCCAATCCTTGAGAAGCACTGACTTTAAATTTTGCTCACATAGGAATTCAGTTCCTTGAATAGATGCAGAAAAAGAATTAGCTCAAAAGAAAGAGGAAAAAAAAAAAAAAAGCGGGGGTGGGGGGGAGGGGTGTGTGTGTGTGCGGGGAACGCATTTGTATATACATTCACACTCTTAGGACCTTCCTCTGAGCTTAACTGGCAGCAATTAAAGGTTTAATTAGAAGATTAAAAATACACAGCATGAGTGTTATCATCTATTATTTTGTCCATTGTGTTCCACCAATACAAAATGCTCCCGGAGTATCCGTAGGAATTAGTACTGATAACTGCAGCAAACAAGATTTTACCTTCCACAATAGAAAGACTCCAGAATCTGAGTTTGCGATCTGAAGACTGAACTCGCCTGCTGATCCCAAATTAGCCATATTCTCTTATCAAAGAGAAACATTTCACATAATAAACAGGAATAAGTCATCAACAAAACCATTCACACAGGCCGTAATAACACAATCATAACATACGCACGCTTCTACCGCTTTCATTTGAAAAAATATGAAATATTTCATCTTATATATACCTGAAATATAAATTAATATCAATAAAAAAAAAACATTTAAAAATATTGATATTAAGTGACGTGAAAATGGCAGCACAACAGAAATCTCTGAGCTTGAAACGATGTAGTTAAGGTTACACACTCGTTCTTAAAGGTGTGTTCTGAACTTTGGCACTGATTATTATCTTTTTGCCATTATCTTTACCAATTTGGTTATAAAAGTCCAGTGAAATCATCATGACAGCATGCATGCGTGTATACGTAACAAAAATACACATACACACACACGCACACACACACACACAGAGAAACAAATTAGTCACTCAATCATTTGCCATAAAAAGGTCAGGGGGAGAATCCTTTCCAACAGAAATCATGTCGGTGTGCGTGCACTTTGGCCGAGCGTGCTCCAATTCAAACAAAAATCCCAGCGCCGCTGAATTCCAGAGTCACTTCACTCTGAGCAGTCGTTCTGATGACGAGGCTCGGGTCAGGAGGAGCTAATAAACGCAGTGAACGGGCCTATTCACTAAATGAGGAGAAAAGCCACACACATGGCTTGTCCATCAAACACGGCTATAAACTTGTCACCTCCCTGCCTGTCTTTTCTCGGCCCTGCTGTGTTTTTTCCCTCTTTTTTTTAAGGTAGATAAATGCAAGGCCTTGGGGCTCTATTGTTTGGACATCTAACCAGGAACTGTGGCCGCTCTCATTGCCCCAGCATTAGCAGCAATTATGCACCCTATTCAAGCAGCCTTTGTGCGTCTCCCTCCCCATCATCCACCCTCGGTCCCTCCACAGCGGGCACACCGGCCACTGGCTTTCCCGCTTTTCTCGGCCTCCCTGCCCCCTCCACACCAATGCAGCACGGACTAACGACCCCAAACAGCGTCGTCTAAAACCGTTCACTCCTGCAGTCCCAACTTACGAGATATTACAGATACAATAGCATTAGCCATGAGTTATCTTACGTAGTCAAACGTCATCTTGTAATAGAGGATATCAATATATGATTTGATTTATCATTATATTTATATGATTGGTCATATCATTGATTTATCAACCAATGGTGCATCATATTAAGATATCTAACTTCACAAATTATGTGACGATGCATCACAAATTGTATATATTATATATATAATCATTACAAATTGTTACTAATATATTTCCTAGAATTCACTCCAACAAGCACACCCACTCTCCTACTAAACAAATACTACCGAATAACTTAAAATAAAAAAAATAAACAAAATCTATTCAACAGAAAGCGGTCGGCACAACTGAAGGTTTTTTTCCCCCCAAACATGTTCCTGATATACTGTTGCTGCTGCAAAGTTTTACGAAACAAATTTGCACATAACGATTAAATCAGCACGAGCGCTGTGTGTGAACTGCATTTGCACATGCACGTGTGAGGCATGGACAGAGAAAGAGAGAGGAGAGAGCGCGAGAGAGAGAGAGAGCGAATAATATGATTCCCATGTTTTGGGAGCCCCGCACAGTGTGGGCCAGCAGGAGGACTATATTTACCAGATGACAAAAGTTGCATTCCAGATGTACAGTGCAATCTTTGTGCTGAACTTTATGGAAATGAACGGTAGACGAGAGGGGGCTGGGTCAGCAACACACAGCTGCTAAGGCAATGCTGCTCCATGAGACCTCAAATTTACAACGGCTTCGCGTTTATCAGGCCCGCAGCGGGACAGCGCCATGCTCACTGCTTCACAAACACACGCTTTAGAAATATAATACAGAATATGCTATATAACCGAGGGTCTGTCTGTTTTCTTTTTGTTTGTTTTTTTCCCCAAAAACAATACTATAAATATTATTAAATAAATAGAATTTTCCAAAATGGATTTTTACATCCATTTATTTATTTATTTGTTTATTTATTTATTTATTTTCCTTCTGTCTGAAAAGGACATAATTACAAGCTGGCTAATTCATGACCTACTGTTCTTAATACGGCTCAGAAGAGTGTAGATCGTACTATAAACATGAACACACAAAACACATGTACTTAACAAAACTAAATACACAAACAACTCCACACCACTTTCTACACAAAAAATGCAGCCCACCGAAATCACCATAAGATAACTAACCCAGCACACACACACACACACACACACACACACACACACACACAATATAACTCAATAAATATTTACAGGACTAATCTTTTCCATTCATTCACCAGGCGCTAACAAAACCTTACTGTACTCTGTCTCTCTCTCACTCTCTCCCCTACATCTGCGATTCATTGACTTTACAATTTACCACATGTCGAGATGGGAGAGGTCGAGACTCCATCTGAATCACGGCACAAATATGCGAGTGATTTATTGTTTTAAAAAACGTGGGCCGATTTAGTGCAACTCCACTTTTCCTGTGCATTACTCCTATTGGCAGACCATGAACAATTACAGTTTGGACTAATTAAGGCCTGAGAATGTGCTGTGTGCCACTAATGTCTCGCAGGCCCCAATTTCAGCTTAATGCTGCCAAACTTTGCTCCCCGACTTAACTCCCTCAAATCCAAAACAGATTGCACTTTTCTTTTCTTTTCTTTTTTTTTTTTTTGTGGCTGTTTATCAAGCTCGAGCAAAACAGCACATCGTTTCTATCATGCGTGGGTCGAGAGACCGGGAGGAGGAGAAGAAAAGAGAAAAAGGACAGGGGGAGACAAGAACAGAGAGACTTTGCTTCTGCCATTCTTTATAAACAAAAGTGATTTGCAAAACAAAAGGATGGCAAGCTTCTAAATAAACTGAGAGTATGTTTTGCGGAGAGCGGCGACAAAAACCCGGCCGCATCGCTCGCTGAACCCCCCGCGGACAGCAATTACGAGCCATCAACGTGTAAAGCCAATTTGATAAGGTAGGAGTCTATCCCCCTAAATCCGCATTAAACTATCTCTTGCCCTTCACACGACAAGCTATTCAATGTGGCAACACAACATACATAATCCATGAGATATGGCATTACGGGTTAGGTATTAATAAAATGGTTAGAAAGATAGTGTCAGGGTTTATTAAAATTTGTTCAGCCACTGTCGCACGAACGACTCGCACATGTGCTTTTTATCAGAATACATTCCTTAAAAACAGCTCGCACTGAAACGGTTTCAATTGTTTATATACTCAAACAGTTTGCATATGTTATAATAGGCAATAATTATATTATTACTATAACAATAATAATAATAATAATAATAATAATAATAATAAATAATGACTATTATTATTATTATTATTATTATTATTATTATTATTATTTAAAATGACAGATCCACTGCATATTAAAAAAAAAAAGAAAGAAACAAAGGGGGGGAAATGGAAAAAAGAAAAAAGGTCAGATTGTGAAATTGATCCATATGTCAGGTTTGCAGTGGAATTTCAGAGCCCATCTTTTTCTTTATTCATAAACAGAGCAGAGGACACTGGCTGCTGCAGGTTTTCCTCTTATTTTATTCCTGGCTCTTTTTTTTTTTTTTTTAACTGCACATAATTATACATTGAAACCCAAAACCCTTGCCAGAGGTCTGCAGGCCTTAGGAATTATGGGGCCAGGGGTGGCGTCAAATATCCTAACATTCATAAGTCGCAGAGGCAGTAAATAAACCCAGAGGATTTACAGGCATAAAGCCCCTGGTCTGCGCGCTGCCTCGAGTCGGCCTCTGCCTGCCTCTTCACGCAGACCCGCTGAGGTGAAATGTTCCCCTACAGCAGCCCGCATAACCAGCCACCTTTAAAACCACAACACACACATACAGGCCACAGCAGTACATATGCATACCCCTGACCTGCTCCAGCCGCGAGGGCTGACTCGAGCAGATCGGCACCGAGAGAGACGGAGCGCTCACGCTGCCCGTGTAGCGTCACGTCGAATTCTAAACTCCACCTAATCATCATAGAGATTTTGAGGCCGGGCTTGTTGGAAAAACAAACTTCCCGTTATTATGGCCCTCCGAGGTCAGACTAATTCAAGTCCTCCTCCCCCTTTCCGCACACACTCAAACACAAGCCCAGGAACAGGCATTTCATCACTATTGCACGAGGCTGCTGAGGAAGAATCAGCTGACACAGGCAAGACGTCCCAATATCCTAAAGATCGTCACCTTTTAAATATACACCTCAATGCTGCAGCCTTCCACACAGCTGACTCTCGCTAACACATTACATCACCCTTCAGAGCTGTAAATTTGCCTTAACCTAAAACAGAGCTCCAAGCAATAGGCTGATTCGTACAACTGGAACCAAAACAACGCTGCATTTACAGTCGTTCTGCTTAATGTTAGTAAAAAAACACGGCTGAACCGCAGAGATGCACAGCACGACGAGGGCTCGGCACCGGCCACACGGAAAAGCCTTCCGTAATAAAGGTTTAACAGCATCAGAGCCGTTTAGCAGGGTTCAACTCTGAGTGTTTGTTAAAAAGAAAGACAGCTAATCGATGCTCAGGTGAATTATTTATACTAGACTTAAGTAATGCGTTTGTGAATACAACGGCTTTCAACTTCAAAGTGGCACGGGTAGGAAGCCCAGGCAACACACAGGTAGCAGAGCTCACAGAGCGAAGGAGAAAGAGGCAAATGGAGCGAGAGTGACAGACAGAGAGAGAATGTAAAACTGATGCGCTAATAATTGTGGACTGGCTACAGTGGCTAAGCTATAACATTACATTGCACCAAACGCTATAAGCAAATAAATATATATAGATCTACAGAGAATGCAGGTAAACTGAGCATTATACCTATTCCAATCTACAGGTAATAAAAGGATTATATCGTCTGAAGGACATTGTGAGTCTTAGACTCGTCAGAGATGATCGACAACATTACATTAATGTTACAGGAAGCTTTAGGACATGATCGCCCTCGTCTTTCAGCAGCACCCCTCTCTATCTGCACTATCTAACCACCGTTTCAACAAACACCTCCATTTCTTTATGCAGTATCCATTTTATAAGTGGCCATACACTTATTTTGTATTAGACGCGTGTGTGTGTGTGTGTGTGTGTGTTTCAGTATAAACGAAAGTGCATGTCAACTCTCACTGATTTGGTATTACACTCTTGACGAGTTCTGTGAGTACAAGAATGGAGTTAAAACGACACCGTGATATGTGAAGCATGGTGACAGTGGATACGCACTGACACACACACGCACACAAAAACACTATGCCTCATTAAAATATTCACCACGCAGCATTTAAAATATCATACACGCATCACAGTTTTTGTGTTTATATATTTATATATAATATATATAAATATATAATAATATATAATATATACACACACGTTTTTCGTATTTATTAAATTTAAATGCAATTTCAAATTTTACTTTCAACTAAACACTAATAAATACAAGCAATAAACAGAGATCAATATTATATTGTTCAATTATTTGTTTTGTGTAATCCCATGAAGCCTGAGACCGTGTACACGCCACCATTATATAAAAATAACACAAATACCAGCTGCGTATGAACTAAAATCGCCCTGTTAAAGCAACACTAATGTCCTCTGGGATGAGGAAGTGTACTGGGAAAAGTTGCAGAAACGCATCATTATAATCCAAATTTTTTCAAACAGCAATAATATAGTAATTGTAATATAAATAAGGTTTATTTACATACACCAAATCCACTGCATGGGAACGGTGCGAATGTTTGACTTGGGATTCGTTTTATTTGATCCCGTCGTGCAAATTGCTGTCAATACAAATAATAAATGTTGTATGGGCTGTGCATATTTTATGCAAATGTTTACTCACTTCAAATGTTTTCATTAAGTGCTTCTATTTCCCTTGGCTCATGTTTATAATGTGCATACATTATGACCTCACATCTTCCACTGCTCGCCAGATGTGCCAATAATAATAACAATAATAATAATAATAATAATAACAATAATAATAATAATAGTTATGTGAATGCTGATATTAAAGGTGACTTTTTGGATGTGGCCTCATTCTTCATTCTGCACGTGACTGAAGACACGACATTCAAGTCCAAATGAAAAGCGCAAGTCACACTGAATCATTTACACTCACTCACACACACACACACACACACACACCCACACACATATTAGTCTATTATATGTATTATAGTGGTGTGTACAGTGAGTTTGTGTTTGGTATTTGGAGTGTGTGTGAGTGTGTGTGTGTGAGTGTGAGCTTGAGGAAGAGCTGTACGGCTGTAGCGCGTTAGCTTTAGCTTGAACACTATGAGAGCAATGCGGCGGTACAGTATCCGGATCACATCAGGGACAAGTTGCGAAACTTCTGAGTGGAGATTTCTCAGTCGAACTTTCCCAGCTTTGTGTTCTGACTTTACCTCTAACCGTGTTTCAGTCGTGTGTAGAGGACAGTGGAAGTTTAAACAACAACACACAACAACAACAACAACAAAAAACAGAAATAAGGGCACTTACTGTGCGCGCCGTGGGTGAGAGGGATCCGTTGGAGAGGTAGGGGCTGGTCAGGTCGGGGATCATTATAAATGGATAGCCCGGGTACGGGGGGCTCTTGAACAGCCCTCCATCTTGCCTTTTCGCAGCTAACATGGCGGGGGGAAAAGAAGAAAACTTTCTTAGGGAGCGTCAGGAGGGGGAAAAAAGAACATTTAAGCGTTTAAGCAATGCGGTGTGCGTGTTTTTGGTGTTGTGTGTAAGGGGGGGAAAAGGAGCTCAAACACAAGCTCATTTTGAGAAAAGAGCGACTCACCCTCTTCTAAACTTTCTCTTGTTTTGTCTCGGAAAGTTTCGGCTCTAGGCGGAGGCCGTCTTTCCGCCTTCAAATGCAGCGACACGGCGGAGCGTTGAACACAGCACAATGGCAAAACGGTTAGCTTTAGTGATCAGCAGCACGGCGGCGAAACAGACACAAAAGTTTGGCGCTTTACAGGAAAAAAAAAATAAACTAACGTAAAAGTAAACTAAAGGACAAGTGATCCGCGGTGTTTCTGTCACTTACCTCTGAATCCGAAGAGCTGTTTTGATTCGTTTCTGACTCGTTTACGAGCGAAGATTTGACATCTGCTAAATCCCTTTCTGCAGAGGAGTTCTCTGAAATTTTCTCCTCCTGTTCTCCTTCGTCTTTGAAGGAAATCATTTCATCGTTCGCACCCAGATCGTCCCCTCCACCGCCGTTCAGCTGCGGCATTTTCTCCCGAGCAGTGTTGGGGGGCCAAAACACAAAGTTTTAAACCCTTGATCTCTCTGATCCCGAATCCGACTTGGAGTTTAGGGTCTGCCCTGGTGTTTCCCAAGGACTGGCGATTAGTACAAAACTAAAAAAAAAAAAAAAAAAAAAGGGGGGATCTTGGCAGAAAGAGAAGCCGTAGACGGAGCCGAGCCGCTCGGATTGAGTGAGTTGAAGTTGGTCGGAGTGGTTTTCAGTTCAAAGGCGGCGCTGATTGACAGCTAGAGAGGGATGGAAATAGAGAGAGTCTGGATTCGGGATTATTGACAGGGAGAAACACACAAGAAACTAATGAGATTCAAACAGGGAGGGACTTGAAGTGACGTTTTCATAAATAGAGAGGGGCAGGAAAGTAGGGAGGGGGGAGAGAGAGGCTGGAGGAAAGCGGCAGACGAACACAGCGGTTTGAAAAGCGAGGAAGGAAAAGCGAGCTTTGGTGGAGAAGAGCAAAAGAGAGAGAGAGAGAGAGAGAGAGAGAGAGAGAGAGAGTGGCCCTGCTTTACTGCTGGAATGACGAGGAGGCGGAAGAGCCGCAGATACACGGAAACTCTGTGTGTGTGTGTGAGAGTGTGTGTGTGTGTGTGTGTGTGTGAGAGTGTGAGTGTGTGTGTGTGTTTTAACGGCAAAACTGATTCAAGTGCACAAAGCTGCTTCCTCGTTTTCTCTTTTTATTCTGTACCTAAAAAAGACACATTTATAATAAAATAAAATACAGTGATCTGATTAAATGTACAAGATATTGAAAAAAAATTCGAATAAAACGAACAATTATGCATCAATAGCATTACACAACCGTTTGTGGGTACAAATAAATTACGGACAATTTCCATAAAGACTATTTGATGTATTTAATGAACACAAAATTTTTTAATAAATAAACATTATTATTATTGTTATTATTATTATTATTATTATTATTATTATTATTATTAAATTAAATAAATAAATAAATAAAGTGGGCTACACAGGGATGTTCAGGTGAAAACCCATTTCACTGTAGGCCTGCAGTGTGATCTCTCAGAGAAGTGTTTCACAGCTGTAGGAGACTCTCTCTCTCACACACACACACACACACACACACACACACACACACACACACACACAGCTGGTTGAAGGAGGCTGACCTCCAGCCATTAAGAAATAATAAACCGCTGTCTGTTGCCTGACTTTCCTCTTTAAATAAATAAATATTCAGCAGGAAAACCCTGGGTCAATTTATTACAACCAAACATTTTGTTTGATTTCCATTGTTTCCCATATTCCTATATCAAAATGAAGAGGCTTACAAATTGCATGGATTATTATATGAATTATATCAATAAAATTATTTGTTTAAAAAAAAAAGAAGAAAAACAAATTTAGCAATTAGAACTAATTCATACTTCTGTTAGTAATTATCAAATTCATTCGTGACACTGTGCCTTTTCTCCTAACGCAGTGATCAACTGTCTTTTCTGAATTTGACACACCCAGAATAATTTATGCCAGCGCAGCATCATTCATCTTTTTTCATAGACTCAGCCAGTTCCTATTGACAGAAGCTCTGCCCAATATGCTCCGAAACAAACATTCAAGTCAGGCACACAGAAAAAGGTCAGACTGACATCAGAGGGCATAAAAACGTGTTGAACGTCTGTGTGATTTGGAGCAGCTCATCGTTCCCGTTTTTACGCTTTCTAATATCTTATGAGGCAATAAAATCTATAGATTTTGCGTACATAACAGTTAAGCTACAGTAGTGTCTAAGCCAAACTGCTATAAAAGTGATATTCAGCAGTTATATCATAATAGTGTTTTATATTGTAAAGCACACAATACTTGTAGAGGGAGTAAAATGTAAAGATTAAGTATAACAAGTCCGTATTATTTCATTTTTAAAAAATTGACAAATGATACGAAGCATAGTCCAATTTTGTGTTTCAGTGTACATACAAAAAAAAAAAAAAGTTATTTTTTAAAATAAAATAATGTCAGGATCTGAATTGGAGAGAACCCTATTTCTATAGAAATCCATGTCTAGGTTTCTCGGCTATTTCATAGGTTAAATCACAATTTAGTTTATCTGTATTCCTTTCTGTCTCATATATGGCCTTAAACAGGTTCCAGGGTGACTCACAATGAAATTCATCATTTTTGTGGTAACCCCAGACAATAATACAGGTAATTTCAGCTTTTCAGACTTTCCACTCAAGGAGTGATACCTAGTGAGATGGTCTCACTTTCTGGTCTCTTGCAGAAGGGAAGCAAAAATCAGGTCTGTGTGCAAACAGTTAATTACCCACAATGCCTGTGTGTTCCCATACGGCCCGAAATGGCTCTGTTCTTAATTAGCATATTATGGGCTCTGTTGGGCTCTAATGGTCTTCCTGCTTGTTTTCATGGTAACAATATGTGCATTTTAGAAGGTTGTTTAATAGTAACAACAGCTTGATTTATGCCAGATTCCCTCTAAGCTGGACAAATAAAACAGCATAAACTTTTCTGGTTTTAACAAGTGGAACTTGGCATTTAACCTTTTCGCATGTAATCAATTGTAAATTTCCCCATTGTGAGAGAGGCTCTGGTAACCATTTTAGCATTTTTCCAAAAGAGTTCAGATAAATTATATCCGCTGAGTAATGGCTTGAATATCCACAATTATGCGGTCCTAATAGCTTGTTGCATTTTGTGTCTATAAGACAATAATAGAGGAAATAATTATAGCTTTATATGGTTATGCAAAAATCTCTTTAATGATGTGTTTTTTAAAGCTAATGCAAAAGAGAAGGAAGCTAATTTCATTATAGAAAATTGCCCTGAATATTGATGCTAAATGTTAAAGACTAAGATAATATATATATTATCTTTATATATATATATATATATATATATATATATATATATATATATATATATATATATATATATATATATATACACACACATACACACATACTTCATTTATACTCTACATGTAGTGTATCTATACCTGAAATGCTATCTGTAGCAGAATATTGATCAGAGAAGGTGAATAGCCACAAACTGCAGGACACATCAAATTCCACACAACATTACATTGCATCATGTTTAAAATAAAACATGCGGTTATGTTTGAGGGCAAGTCCCCTCTCCAGACATTAAGTCCAGCCAATCCTGTGAGTCTCACCCCTACTGTGTCTCGGATACTGCATAGTGGGAAATATATGAGGCAGAGCAGGATCTGCATGCCTTTTCCAAAACAAACAGTTTGCTTTTTCATACATGGATGTGATGGTCATTAATCTGAGGGTTGACCAGCAGCAGAGTAAACATGCAGCCACCTGAGTGTGTGCATCTTAACAGTATGTGTGTGTGAGAGTCAGTATTCATGGCCCATACTGTTTGTGGTCATATGGAATATAGCAGCCAAATCACACAGAATGAAAAAACTGCCATCGCATCAAGTCTACATTACACAGAGGACAAAGAATGAACTCCTGACCTCGGGGTTATGTATAGTAGACACATCATCAGATCGGCTCTCTTTGTCAATTACATGTACTAATATATATTAGTTCATATATTTGCCATATCTGTATATAACCTGGTATTGGTGTGAGCTGGATTTTATTATTATATTTGTCACTAAAGAACTGAATTGGTTAAATATTATTACTTTTCTCTTTACTATTTATTTATTGTTGTGTGTTTGTATGTAGCTAGTTCCAGGTTTACCGCTTAATTCAATAAAGTTTACTTGATTGATGTTTAAGTGCGACAGATAGACCGAGACGTAGCACTGTGTCTTTGTGTCTTCCTTTTAACCCACCATGTTTGCCTGCTTGAATAGTAAACAATGCCATGTCAAAAGCCCTTGGATTGGACACATGTGGAAAAGGCATTGCAGTTCTGACCCCACTTTGTGCTTCTGACTAAAAGAGGGCCTTCTTTAATGACGGCCTTGTGTTTTGGGCGAGCCTTGCGCTGTTGTAGGGCCCGCGGCCGATTGTCCCTGGAGAGGCTGAGCACCTCGTCTGTGGAGCTTCTTCCTAAACCAGACACAAGAACAGCAGGGCCTTTTTTCTGTACAGAGAAAGAACAGGAAGAACAGTTCAACAACAGCCATAAAAATGTCTCACAATCAACACAGACCAGTGTGGGTGGTGTGTGAATCGGTGAGGGAGTGTGTAAAGGAGGGGAAAAGACACATAAGGTGAGAGGGGAGAAACAGACAGAGATCTATTCATTGCCCTCCATAGGACGTTAATGTGTTTGCTTTTCATTTGTTACATTTCCCTCCTTTCTTCATTAAGGAATATTTCAGGTGATCTTTGCTTAACCTGATTGTTCTTTTAAAAGCATGCTTTTCATTCCTTTCTTGTTCCATGTCAGAAAAAAAGGATGTACTAAACATTAGGAGTATTATATGTCTCTAATTCAAAACGTTCTAAATTAATACAATTCTGAACAGTGCTGTTTTAGACATCAGTGCAACCTAGAGAAAAGTAGTCTCAAGACTCAAATCATATCATCATCATCAGCTTCTCTTAGCCCTTGTTTGGGGGTAAAAACCTGGTATGGGTTTCAGACCAGGGGCCTAATTAAGAAATTATTGCAGTAAAATCAATCTGCCCCACATTTGGCTCCAGTTCAGCTACGAAAGCTTCGAGCAAAGCCCAATCAATGCTTATCACAAGGGGGATCAATAGCTGCTTTTCTTTAGTTTAAAAAAAAAAAAAAAAAGATTGTAGCTGTAGGTTTTTGAAATACGTTTCAATAATTAAGCACAAGTGAATTCTCTTTCTAAATAAAGTGGAAGAGTTGTTTTTGAGTTGGATTTCTCTTCTCCCCCAACCCCCCTTTTGTTGGTGCAGTAGATATAGTATAGCACTCGAGTTCATATCGGTGGTATTTCATGCATTGTTGAAACTCTGACATTCAATTTATGATCCTTTAATAAACATTTCTCTACATTTAAAAACTAATTTTTAAAAATACTGTATTGAGGTCAGATTCTAAGGATACTATCAAGCTTAGACCCTGTTAGATAAGAGTTAGATACAGTCTGTTCATCCAAAAAAAAACAGTATCAGCTGAGGGGTTTTAAACCACTCGTTATAATCTCATTATAAAATGTTAAAACCACATTGTTAATAAACTATTAATATGCTTTTCTTCTTCTTCTTCGTAGCCTTGAGATCTATTTGACCACAAAACAAACTAACTTGTAATATTTCCAGAAAGCACTTCATGACCTGAACAAAAGGGGCACTAAAGGGAACATACTGTAGTTGACTTTTAAACTGTGGCAAATATAAAGCTGTATGCCATTAACACTCTAACTCCATTTAAGAAATAAACTCAGGCAAGGCAAAGAGAAGTCAGAGTGCACTTCACAGGGGTAGTAAAAGCAGAAGTTATTTTTTGGTCATATTAACAGTCAGCGTGAAACTCATTTTCTAGTTGGATCATCAGTGCTCTCTTCTCTCTGGGAAATGAAGCTCATGTCCTAGTTGTGTTCATTAACCATCTCCAAAAAGCATCATACGCACAGAGATCAGATCACAGTATATTTTATCAATATTAATAAGGAAAGGAAAAGTCCGCTTGTAATTAAGAGAGTCCCTTGGCTTTGATTTAGACCATTACTAACGCCTCTGCATCTTTAGATTAAAAACCAACCCCTTTTATTTAATAATATTAAATCCCGACATGTATCTTCTAAAAGCTTTTAATAAGACAAAGATAAGATTTGCATCCCCATACAAGTGTCTTTTTCAATTGATTATGAAGCCGCCATTGATGTGTGAGAAATTGATGTTTCCTCTGTTCTTAAGGGGCTCTAATAGAAGGGGCGGGATTTGAGGAGGAGACTTTGCCACTTTGATCTTCAATCAGGAAAAAAAATTCCCACTTCTTTGTCAGACTATATTTGGTAAATAACAGTGACAATCCGTGTGCTTTAATAACATGAAATAAAGAGGGATGGAGTGAGGGGAAGCAAAGGTGTGTATGTATGAGAGAGAGAAACAAGAGAGAGAGAGAGAGAGGGAGAGAGAGAGAGAGAGAGAGAGAGAGAGAGAGAGAGGGAGAGAGAGAGAGAGAGAGGGAGAGAGGGAGAGAGGGAGAGAGGGAGAGAGAGAGAGAGAGAAATCTGGTTCACTGATTTGTCATTTTGTAGCCGAATATTTTAAAGTAGAGGAGACATAATTTCAGTCAATTGAAACAATTTGTACCCTTAAGGACGTCCCATCTTACACACACTAGATACACACACATTTATTTTCACAGTGGTTCAGTATTCAGTCCCATGAGACACAGTGTAGCAGTTAGCATCTGTGTTTGGACTTTATCCGTCCTTGGTGACTCAGGTCTCACAGCGCCGTCCCAATACACGCATAAGGAATGTCTTGCTACAGCTACTTCACCACCAGCCAGCTTTATCCTGTATCCCGTCCCACTGCTAAGGACGACGCCGAGCTCTGTCTCCGTTCATCCAGATTTGTGGATCCTTCATGTTCATCCTCTTGCTCAGAGTTCTCAGCAGCTTTGGTCACCTGAAACGTCTCCATACTGAATGTGAAATGTGCAGAGAGAGAAAGAGAGAGAGGGAGAGAGGGAGAGAGAGAGAGAGAAAGAAAGAGAAAGAGAGAGGCCACACTACTGACAATCTGTGGAAACAAAGCCTGGCCTCAGGAGGATTTGACTCACAAATAAAGATGAGAGAAGACAAAGACAAAGCAGAGAGGAGGGGAAAAGTCTAATGGAACACGGCTTGACAAAATGGCCTCAGTCGTCCATGACAATAGAGGCGGACTTTACATTTAGATCAAAAGCTAGATAAGATGTAACTGAATGTTATTACAATGAACCTACCAGGTCGACTACAAGCCCTAGACAAACATAAGATCATGCCTGCTTTAGACCTGAACACAGGAACGGAATAACAGAATGAAATAATAACAGTTATTTTATGAAACATAAAATGTGGTATGCAACTCAACCAGATAAAGCACAGTCGTGGATTTAGAGTTGCCATTAATCGTGGCGTTGCTGTTCACCATAAGAGTTTCCCTGTTAATGTGTTATTGCTGCTCCAAATTCTTCAGTGATGAGAACATTGTGGGATTCGCAGCCCAGCGCAGGAGATGAGCACAAACATAAAGCCAAACAAGATCACTTCAAGATGGAGAGAAAGAAATGCAGAAGTCTGCCTACTGGGGAGCCATGGACAGAGAGATTGGGTGTCAAAAGTGTATTTAAAAAAAGAGAAGGGGAAAAAAAGCTAGCTAGAGAGAGTAGGATGAGGAAAATGGACAGAGATGGAGTGTGAGATGGGATGATTGCTGACCAGGTAGATGGAGATCAGGAGGAGAGAGAGAGAGAGACAGAGACAGAGAGATTGAGTGCAACGGGGAGCAGCAGGAGCTGGGGGCTGGCTCCAGGCAGTCAGAGAGCACGCAGGGATTTACTCACACATCAACAATAGCACACTCGATAAAGCCCAACGGAGCGGCCAAACGGATCCGCCTCGGCACTTGTGAGCCAAAATTTCCAAATCTTTACATCCTTTAACAAATAGCGAGACGCCATAGATCCTGCTCGATATCTGCAACAAACACTGAAAACAAACTTGATTTGTGCTTCATTTACTCATCTACTATGTTTTAAAAATAAATAAATAAATAAATAAAACTCCACATTGATATATTTTGTGCACAGAAAGGATATCTTTCCCCACAGGCAACATATCATTTATGAGAGACACAAGTATGCACAGCTGTTGCATTCATGCTATGACAGAGATGAAATATTATTATTAAAATACCGATTTCTATCTTCTCGTGTACAATTTGTCTAGATTTTTACACGCTGTCCCATATTTGAGTGAGTTATTTAAAAATAAGTAAGTAAGTAAGTAAGTAAGTAAATAAATAAATAAATGAAAGCTGTGAAAAGTAGTGAGTTTCAGTTTCTGCTCTCCAAGCTTACTGTAGCTCATGTGTGAGCAGGAGACAGACAGCTTTCAGAAAGCTCTGGTAAGGCCAGCGGGCTCGTGTACTCACTCCCAGCTCAGTGAAGCCAGTCCCGTATCCCCCTCTCCAAACTAACTCAACCTAAAAGTGAACATAAGAGAGCCTGTTCCTAGTCTCAGCTCCTAACCACATCTCGAAAAAAGCCCAGTTTCAGCTAGGCTACTCCAAACACCATAGTCCCCGAAATACGACGAAAGCTGGCAATCTCTCTTCCTGTCCACCTGAACGCAGAGTCATCCAGTGCACATGCTGCCGGTTTTCTCTTTAAACACCTCAGATCGGGAGGCTCAGTCAGCCTGTCACACACCAAGACTTATCACATTTCCCTCAAGCAATAAAAAAAAAAAAGTTCCACAGTATGTCCTCGGGTGAACGCTGGTCCACGAAAAAAAGAAAAGAAATCTGTGTTAGTAGGAAACGGATCAACCTAAAAGGTTTAAACTCAACAACTTACTGTAGGCGATCTACTCTAATAGATAGGAAAGAAAATGCTGAAGTCTTGAATTGTGCATTGGGAGTTTCAGCAGGGTTCGAGCTCATTGCGTTTATTACGAGTCTGGGACAAACACTGCTGACACACAGTGAAGCCTGTGTCAAAAAGTCTGTTTTCCAATTGAGCCTCATTTGCATGTTTTAATAATGCATGCTGCTTATGAGAATATTAAATAGAATAGATCTGCACGAGATCAGACCTTCCACGTTAATTATAAAGATGTCAAATGGCAGTTAGTGAACTGTCACCCCTGAGGTTGCCCCCTTTAGTTTGGTGATTATATTCACAAACTGTAGATAAAGTGTCATCATACAGACTATTAGTGCTCACTATAAGCTGAAGAAAGACTGCTCTTGCTGTCATTCATATTCAGAACTGGAGTCACCTGAAAACACAATGCTCTCACTTAAGACTAAAGTAGAAAATCACTTTCATTCTCTCTCTCACCATCTCTGTTCTCCCAGAGCAATATATTGTGAAAGCAATTCTCAGCTAATGGTGGAAATAATGATAAGATATCATAATAAGATATGATGATGCAAAGAAATATTAAGAATAATAAAGCGTACACAATCATGTTAGTGTTCCACCTGTTGGTCTGTCTACCCAGTTGTGTAAGCATGTGGACTAAAGCTGGTGTGTTTGGGTCATAACTGTACCATTAAGAGCCCATAAAAGTCAAGGAGTCAGCAACTGGAAAAAAGAGAAAGGAAGTGCATCTGAGAGCCGCCAGTCAAAGAGGTGAGCTCTCTGTGTGTTTCTGTCAGTCCTGTCTCTCTGAAGTTCATTTAAACCGAGCTGGGACGCCTCACTAGCTCTTAACAGGTAAAAGGAGCCATATTATCAGCCCTCAGAGGGGGCAGCACAAGCTGATGTGCTCTTTCAGCTGTACTAAACTGAGTCCAGCTCACAGAAGTGTAGCGTGAACATCGGTCTGATTAAAAGAGAGAGAGTGAGAGAAAGAAAGAGAGAGAGATGGGGGTGCACGTTAAGTGAGCATGGCAGAGGGTTCAGCGGTGTGCTGAGCTTGGTGAGAGGAGTGTATTGCTCTATCAGGAGGCTAAGCAGAGAGCTGGGCTGAGCGGAGCACTGCTGCCTCCGTCTGTAGCTCGGAGCACGCTCAATATTTCATCTCCTCCTGCAGATCACAACTGCTGTAGGCCGACTCAACGCCTGGGCTTCCATATGCTCGTCCGAGCCTCTCACTACTGCTCTGTGCCACACACACACACAAACACACACACACACACAATCCTGAAAAGTGATTTTGAACCTCACTTACTATAGTCTAATATAGGGGATATAACACTTTTTAGCTTATATTATATACCCATACATACATATATATACCCATACATACACACACACACACACACACACACACACACATATATATATATATATATATATATATATATATATATATATATATATATATATATATATATATATATATATATATATATATATATATGAGAGAGAGAGAGAGAGAGAGAGAGAGAGAGAGAGAGAGAGAGAGAGGTCCCCCCACTAATATGGCATCCTTGTGTTTATTGTTTAACCTTTTGATCTTTTGTTAAAATAAATTCACAAAAATACTATTCTCTCAGAAATATCAAACAATTGCAAACACAACACAGGTTTATCAAAAAACATATATATTTGTTAAACATAGGTGTGCAATAATAATTGACACCCCTATGAATTTATATGAGAAAACTATATTTGAAGTATAGTTCTTCAGTACACCTGGGTGACTAGGAACAGGAAGCTGTTCAACTATGACTTCCTGTTCCACAGGGGTATAAATATGAGGTAAAACAAATTCCCTTAGTCATTTATAACAATGGGTAAAACCAAGGAATATAGCTGTGATGTGCGGCAAAATGTTGTTGAGCTTCACAAAATGGGAAGTGGCTATAAGAAAACAGCACAAGCACTGAAAATGCCCATTCCCACCATCAGGGCAACAATTAAGAAGTTCCAGTCACTGGAAATGTTATGAATCAACCTGGAAGAGGACGTGTGTCTGTATTGTCTCAATACACTGTGAAGAGGATGGTTCGAGTGGCCAAAAAATCTCCAAGGATCACAGCTGGAGAATTGCAGAAGTTAGCTGCGTCTTGGGGTCAGAAAGTCTCCAAAACTACAATCTGAAATCACCTACATCACCACAAGCTGTATAGAAGGGTTTCAAGAAAAAAGCCTCACTCTCATCCAAAAACAAACTCAAGCATCTTCAGTTGGCCAGACACTATTGGAACTTCAAATGGGATCGAGTTCTATGGTCAGATGAAACCGAAATAGAGCTTTTTTGGCAATAAACACCAGAGGTGGTTTTGGCACACAGAGAGGTATCCATATGGAAAAGTACCTCATGCCCACGGTTAAATATGGGGGTGGCTCTTTAATGTTTTGTGGCTGTTTTTCTGCCAGAGGACCTGGACATTTTGTTTGGATACATGGCATCACGGACTCAAATATCTACAGATATTAAATGAAAACCTGACTGC
This sequence comes from Ictalurus punctatus, assembly GCF_001660625.3. NCBI lineage: Eukaryota > Metazoa > Chordata > Actinopteri > Siluriformes > Ictaluridae > Ictalurus > Ictalurus punctatus. The sequence continues at coordinate 15,558,067 of NC_030428.2, read as the reverse complement.
CTCTGCCAGAAAGCTTAAAATGGGCCGTGGTTGGATCTTCCAGCAGGACAGTGATCCAAAACGTACATCAAAATCTACACAAAAATAGTTTACTGAACACAAAATCAGGGTCCTGCCACAACCATCCCAGTCTCCTGACTTGAAATCCATAGAAAACCTGTGGGGTGAACTGAAGAGGAGAGTCCACCAGCGTGGACTTCAATATTTGAAGGATCTGGAGAGATTCTGTATGGAGGAATGGTCTCAGATCCCTTACCATGTATTCTCCAACCTCATCGGGCATTACAGTTAAAGACACAGTGTACTGATATATAATATGAAGTTTGTGGACAGTCATCGCTGGGGGAAAAAAAACAGCTCTTAATACAAATAGATACACATGATTTCTGAACTGCAGAAGTCAAGAAATGGATGCATCAAGATCATCAAAAAAGGTTTAAAGTCAGGAACAGTTGAAAATTTGCCAGGCCAGTGAGAAGTGCCAGAAGCAAAAAAGAACCCAAGAATCTTGGGGTTTTCAAGTTTAAAATCAGCTATAAAGCTGTAAATCATGCTATTTGGGAGGGTAACACAAAAGAAGCCCTCAGATTCAAAATGCAGCACCTGAACTTCATGAATCCTCATTAGAACTTCAATTGGAATTGGTCAGATGAGACCAAATTTGAGGTTTTTGGACATAGAGTGATGGATCAATGCTACTTTGGGGCAGTTTTGCAGCTAGTAGTCCACAGGCAACAGAATGTTCTATCCCAGCACCTGGTTGCCTCTGCCAGGAAGTTTAGCCTTGATCTAAATGGATCTTTTAATAAAATAAAAACTATACATGCTTCCAATTCATCACAGAAGTAGTTGTTGAAACACAAAATCTGTTTGTAATGGCAATCTCTGCCTCCAGAATTAAAGCCTATTAAAAACCTGTAGTCTGAATTAAAAAGGGATTCTGAATGCAAAAACCCAAGACTATAAAGTTTTCTGCATGGAACACTGTTCAAGATCTCTCTAACCAGTGTCTCCATTAAAGTCGGACATTACAGGAAGAGACTCAGTTTTGTTATCCTCTCCAGGGAAGGCTTCACCAAATTAATTGTGGTGGCAATAAATCAGAAAAAAAAATATGTTTAAACTATTCATTTTCAGAAAGGGTGCCAATAATTGTGGAGTTGACTGTACATAGGCATTTCAGGCTTTCCGATGTGTTTTGTGTGTGTGTGTGTGTGTGTGTGTGTGTGTGCGCGCGCACTTGCATGTGTGTAAGCGGGAGTTGGCGAACGTGTGCAGGCTTTGTTTTTCTTTTTGAAAATTCCTTTGATGTGTGTGTTTATTTATTTATTTGTGTAGTGAGCAGGCCTTTTCGGGCAGTTAGACTTCAGTAGATGTGCTGCATGTCCATCACTAGTGAGCCTCTTTGACGGCTGAACCCCTAACCTTCCTACCCAACATCCTTACCACTACAGGAGCAGTTTCGAGAATTAGCAACGAGACAGATTTCATCAGGGTCTGTTTGTACGTTTCCTACACAGCTTGTTTACGGAAACTGATACTTTAATGGCTTTAATAAACAACAGCTGGAAAATGAAGCCACAACAAAAGAATATCAGACTGTTGATCATTTCAAGCCCAGATGTAATGCACACGTGGATGGCTTGCAGCTGTATATTTTGTAATTTGTTTCTTAAATTCAAAGCATGGCTACAATAAAACTGTGTTAGGTAGACGTACAAGCCCGAGTATGAGTGCATCGATAGTATAAATGTATGGTAAAGGTTAAAACACAAACTCTCTGATGAGTCACAGTGAGAGGGGGCAAATTCATATATACTGTAGGAGGAGAGCTGAGAGTAAAAATATATGGTTATACTTAGACTGCCTTTATCATCAGGATCAGTACTTACTAAACTGTTAAACAACACTTTAACCATTTCTTTAACAGTTTAAAAATATTTCAGTTATCGTGGCTCCCAGCTGCTGTAAAAGAAAAGTGTTTCCCCTATTGTCAGTTCAAATACAGTTCTGTCTGAAAGTATTGGAACAGCAAGGCCAATTCTATTGTTTTTGCTATACATTGAAGACATTTGGGTTTGAGATAAAAAGATGAATATGAGATGATAGATCAGAACTTCAGCTTTCATTTCCTCATATGTACATCTAGATGTGTTAAAAAACTTCGAACACAACTTAGACCACTGATAAAGATTAGCGAGCCTGTTCCAGATGCAGCCATGCAAGCCCAAGCCATGACGCTCCCTCCACCGCACTTGAATGATGTCAAGCGTATGTATGTTTTGGATCATGAGCAGATCCTTTCTCTTTGATAGAGGTTAATCTTAGTTCCATAACTTTTGTGGCTCATCTCTGTATTTCTTTGCAATTTCCAATCTGGGTGTCTGATTCTTAATGCTAATGAGTGGTTTGTAGCTTGTGGTATGGCCGCTATAATTCTGTTCTTGAAGTCCTTTCCTCCTCTTTCTTAGCTTCAAAAACGGCTTTCTTTTCTCCCATAGACAGCTCTCTGGTCTTCATGTTGGTTTATCCTTTTAAAGAAATTTTTAATGCAGTCTTCACAGGTGAAACCCAGGGCTCAAACCAAGAGTAGACATTCAGAGCTATTCATTCTTTAAACAACCAGTCTAACAGGGCACACCTGGGCAGCAAGAAACACCTACAGGTCACATGTTCCAATATTTATGATCACATGAAAAAAAAAACGACTGGGTTCAAACAAAAGCTGTCATGTTCTAAATTGTTTAACACGTCTAGCTGTAAATATGAGGAAATGAAAGCTGAAATTCCGATCTGTCGTCTCATATTCATCTTTTGATCTCAAACCCAAACGAATAGAAAAAACAATAAAATTGTCCTTGCTGTTCCAAATGCTTTACGAGGGGATTGTAATACTTAAATTAAGATTGAAACACACATTGCTTTAATTGCCATTTAGTCACTTTAGAAACAATGGGTTTTCATTTATTGTGTGCAGCAGGTAGCGATGCTGACCCACATCTCCAGGCTCTGGGTTCTAAATCCTGAGCTGTCTGTGTGGATTTTTTCATGTTCTCTCTGAGTTTGAGAGGGTTCTCTGGTTTCTTCTTACTGTCCACAAAACATGCGGGTAAAAAAAAACATGCACTGTCTACTCTAAATTGCCCGTAGGAATGAAAATGTGTGTGCATGGTGCCCTGTGATTGACTAAAACCACACCCATCCAAGGTGTGTCCCCAGGCTCCCAAGCAACCTTGACCAGGATACAGTGCTGATTTCTTCTGTTTTTGTGTTTATCTCATCCTAGATTGTTTCAGAAATGAAAACAAAATCTAAGCTAAAACAATGGCAACCTGAGTAAACAGAAAATACAGTTTTTAAATGAAAATTGAAGCGATAAAGTTATCCAATACCAACTGGACCTGTGTGAAAATGTATTTGCCCCAGTAGTTACTAATTCCCCAAATCTATGAAACTGCATTAATAATTGGGTTCAGCTGGACTAGACACAACCAGGCCTGATTACTGCAAACCCTGTTCAGTCATATCAGCACTTAAATAGAACTTTTTCAACAGCATGGATTGGTTAAAAGGTCTTACCCTGTAACACACTATGTCAAAATTGAAAGAAATTCCAGAAATGATGAGGAAGAAGGTGACTGAAATGCATCAATTCTGGGAAGGGTTATAAAGCTTGTAACTTTACTTTCACATTATCTGTTGTTACCCAGATGAGGACGGGTTCCCTTCTGAGTCTGGTTCCTCTCAAGGTTTCTTCCTCATATCATGTTAGGGAGTTTTCCCTTGCTACCATCGCCACTGGCTTGCTCAATAGGGATAAATTCACACATTTAAAATCTATATCCTGTGTTTATATGTTTCTGCAAATCTGCTTTGAGACAATGTCCATTGTTAAAAGCGCTATACAAATAAAATTTTATTGAATTAAACTGAAAGCTATTTCATAGGCTCTGGAATTCCAAAGAACCACAGCGACAGCCATTATGTCCAAAAGGAAAACCTCTGTACAGTAGTGAACCTTCCCAGAAGTGGCCGACCTTTCAATATTCCTCCAGGAGCACAGCAACTACTCATCCAGGACGTCACAAAAGAGCCAAGGACAACATCAAAGGAACTACAGGTCTCTCTTGCATCAGTAAAGGTCACTGTTCATGACTCCACTATCAGAAAGACACTGGGCAAAAATGGCATCCATGGAATTGTGGCGAGGTGAAAACCACTGCTAACCAAGAAGAACTAAGGCTCGTCTGAATTTTGCGAAAACACACCTTGATGATCCTCAAACCTTTTGGGATGTTTTGTGGATTGATGAGTCGAAAGTGGAACAGTTTGGAAGACAGGAGCCCCGTTACATCTGACGTAAATCAAACACTGAATTCCACAACAAGAACATCATACCTATGGCCAAGCATGGGGGTGGAAGTGTGATGGTGTGGGATGCTTTGCTGCTTCAGGGAATGGTCAACTTGTAATAATTGAGGGGAACATGAATTCCGCTCTCTACCAGAAACTCCTAAAGGAGAATGTCAGGTCTTCAGTCCGTAAGTTGAAACTCGAGCACAACTGGATTATGCAGCAAGACAACAATCCAAAGCAGAGGAGTAAATCCTAGTCCTAGAAGTAAGTGTGAGACTGATCTCCAGATATCGGAAGCGTTTGGTTGCAGTTATTGCTGCTAAAGGTGACACAACCAGATTTTAATTTTAAAGGGCAATTCGTTTTTCACATGGGTGATATGTGTTGGATAATTCTTTTTTTTTGCTTCAATAAAAAAAACTGTATTGTGTGTTTACTCAGGTTGCCTTTGTTTTATATTGTATTTTGTTTGAAGATCTAAAACTATTTAAATACAGACAAATACAGAAGAAATCATCAAATACTTCTTCACAGCACTGTATAGTGTTTGCTAAGGATGAACGAATGAATGAATGTGTATTTACAGTATCTTCCTCTACATACTCTGCCCTATATACTTCATTGAATTAACTGAATTCTAAACATAATTATATATAGTGTTGTAAAAATGTTCAGAAGGACAAATTCCAACAAGTCCAAACAGATAAAGGTGCATCAGCCAGCTTAAGTATCTGTGTAATATAGTTAAAGCCATGATTCAGCAAATGAACAAAAGTCATTCAGACAAAACACGTCTGGTGTCCAATATTTGCTCAGCTGTCAGATTAGCAAACTTCATGTCTAGATCTCCACACACTTGCTTCAAACTGTCACATTGCTAAGTAATCTTAAATAGCTTGCTTATGTGGTTTCTGATACTATAGAACACATACATAGTCACATAACTGAAAACGCTAGTTTGAAGGGGGAAATGTATATAAAACTGATCTGGATGATAAAACAGACTGAAACTGTTTGTGAAGTTATTGTATAATATTACTTACCAAAAAAAAACAACAAAAAAACCCCCCAACTTTTGAATCAAGCATGTGATGAACATGACATACAGTTTGCATGATGCTAAACTGGCTAAGCTAAAAGCTTCCTTTACTTGCTAGTTAAGAAAAACAAAACAAAATGTCTGACAGTAAAGCCTTGGCTGATCAACTACGTTTAAGGAAAATTCTGTACATTTCATGTAACATTTTCTTTATGTATTTAAAGTGTGCACAATCCATTCGATTCATCAGTGTGCATCGATGTGCTCATAAATTTACACACCCCTTGCAGAATCTGCAAAATGTTAATAATTAAAAAAATAATTGCATGGTGTTTCTTATTTAGTTCTACCCTGAATAAGTTATTTCACATAACAGATGTTTACATATAGTCTACAAGACACAGTAATAACTGCATTTACACAAATGAACCAGTTCGAAAGTTTACATACCCTTGATTTTTAATACTGAGTGTTGTTACCTGGAGGATCAACGACTGTTTATATGTTTTGTGATAGATGTTCACGAGTCCCTTGTTTGTCCTGAGCAGTTAAACTGCCCGCTGTTCTTCAGAAGAATCCTCCAGGTCCTGCACAATCTTTGCTGTTCCAGCATCTTCTGCATATTTGACCCCTTTCCAACAGCAGCTATATGAAGTCTAACCCCATATTCAATACATAAAGAAAATGTTACATGAAATGTACAGAATTTTCCTTAAATTTTTTTTTTTTTTTTTTTTTTAAAATGATTAACATTTTGCAGATTCCACAAGGGGTATGTAAATTTATGAGCACAACTGTATATAATACAAGTCAAATGTTTGGAAAAAAAAAAATCTAATATGAAGGTTTTTCACAGAAATTTATATTAGGGGCAGAGAACAGCCCTATTAACTAATGAAACACTCTGGAGAAGCTTCTTTGCGTAAATTTCCTGAGTAAACATATTGTGTTGTGGTGTTTGTTGGAAAACGGAAATAATTGCATAACATTTTTTAAACTTTAAAAAGCAACTTGCTTGATCTGTAGTGTGAAAAAGAAACCATCACTTCTTTTTTTTTTTTTTTACATTCTCATGTTCCTTCCCTTCTTTTACCTTGGAGTTCCTCCTTGTGCCTGTGCGAAGTGTGAATCTGTGGTAATTGGGGTTGGGAGGAAATCTTCATAAGAGCCAAGTGCTTTCACCTTCTCAGCGCTTGTATTTGCCCCGGTGCATAAGAGGTGTTGTTTCCTGTTAGTTTTTCATCGCTGCAGCTTGGCCACAGGGGGAGGCAGGAAGCCCCTCTATCCTAACACCCCAAACCCCCCACACCACCAAAATATAGCATATGGAAATTAGCAATGATAAATCATTCATGACTTTACATTCATCATTATTCTAGTCTTAGTATGTAAAATCGATAAACTATGTCACTATGCCCACATTTGTTAATAAATGTAAAATTAAATGTAAAACATATACCACAAGGATTAGATAGTCAAAAACGGCACAGTAATGAATGAATAATGGCAGAAGCAAGGTAAATTATTAAGTGTCCTGGTAAAAAATAATTACCCATGTTGGTTGAGGAAGTCCTGTCATCTCTAATCTGTAATGATCCCTGGTCATGTGAGTCCTGCTGAAACAATAATATGGTATATATTCATGTTTAGGCAGTTTGAGAGAGCAATTAAAGATAATGATCGGATAACATGTGTTACACAGACATGCGTCTAGTTCAACAAAACAGACTTCATATAAAACCATAATGAACTTTCTTTTACTTTCACATTATCCGTTGTTACCCAGATGAGGATGGTTCCTCTCAAGGTTTCTTCCTCATATCATCTTAAGGAGATTTTCTTGCCACCGTCACCACTGGCTTGCTCAACAGAGATAAATTCACACATTTAAAATCTGTATCCTGTGTTTATATGTTTCTGTAAAGCTGCTTTGAGACAATGTCCATTGTTAAAAGCGCTATACAAATACAATTGAATTGAATTGCACTTGCATAATAGTGTAGAATTCTCAGTTTTCCTGATGTGAAGATATCATTTGTTATGCATGTATACATCCTATAAACGATGATTTGATGTTTGATATCTCAAGTTGGATCATAATGCAGTGGAAAATTATTCACTGTGCCTATAAAAAAATATTTGTAACAAGCCTCTGAGAGGCTGAGAGGTTTTCTTGCCTTTGTCTGAAAGGTTAATTTGGCTGCCCTGAGTCTGTCATATTTAATCTACAACATTTCGCTGTTTTTCTCCTTTAGTTCCTTCAAGTGCACATTTTAAAAGATCGTGTCTATAAACTATTATTTATCTTCCTTTCGGCACGTCCCACTTTAGTGCCGTGTATTTAGTGAACCGTTAGCATATCACAGTGGGCGAACGCGTCCCCTCCAGCTCTGTGCTGTATGTTCTGAACAGGTGTTGCGGATGATTCATGTCCTCACAATGCAGCGCAACTAGTCCCTCTTTTCCTCCTATGTCCTTTCTCTTCTTCTTCAAGCCTCTCATTAGAGTTTCTTTCAAGGCCTTTGGGACTTCAGCGATTTGAACATATTTTATTTAAGCAGTTTTGTAAAAGCTATTATTCAGCAGCTCTGATCTATAGCAGAATTACAATTTTCAGGGTCAAGGAGGGATTCAGATATGGGACGAGAATGGGTACAAATGCTGTTAAGAAAAAAAGAATAGTAGGTAACCAGAAGAGAAGAAAGGGAGGGAAAAAGCCTCATGAAAGATAGTCTTTAAAAATAAATGAGAAAATCGGTAATCCCTGAGTACCGCATGGATAAAAGAAAATCAATATCTCCTCTCAATTCACCTGGGCCTTCAAAAATCCTTGAAATGAACAAAAGTTGTGAGTTTTGTTGCCAATATCATACATGTCGTTTAGAGTGGCCTGGTGCAGCTTTCATTAAAGTATAAATTCACGGGCAAAAGCGGTGCAAGCTTTAATGAGTAAGAGTGCAGATGTGATGTGTTTCGCAGACAAAAGCGAACCCAAGGATCGAGTTAAGCTGTGAAATTTTTATTCTCTAAAATACGCCTGGCTCTTTTTAAATCGCTGGCCAGCTTGTCCTTTCAGTGGCAGGCACGGCGGAGAAGGGAAGAGGAGGGGGACATCATACAGATTTTGTAACCTTTGAACCACCCATTCAATTGACCCTGTATGCCAACCTGCAGGGACCCCCTCGCATGAATCCACCTCCATTTCCTGCCCTGGGAGAAAGAACGCCAGACCAGTGCTGCCATTGGCCACGTGATCATGAATATTTAATCGATTCCCTCATCTAAGAAGGAGGTATCGCAGAGGGTGACTGGAAGACAGAAGTGGGGGATTTGGGGGGGGGGGGGGGGGGGGGGGGGGGATAGCGAAGTGCCCTTTTCCAGGCGTTGTGTGAGACAATGAAACACACACACACACACACACACCATGTGTTAAAGGCTTACCGAGGCTGTTTATGGAAAACCATCATGCATATACAATACTTACAGAATTCAGAGCACCCCCTTCTCTGTGTGTTAAGTGAAGCCCCCCACCTTCATTAACGCATTCTTCAGTAGCCTGTCATGGATGATGTGCTCCATCAAAGCTGATTGACTCCCATTTTCCACAGAGATGTCGTGGGTTATCATTGTATGCTCAGATCTCCTGCTACAGGGAACATGAATGGCAGGCTGCCTTTTGAACACACTGATTTTTCCACTGATGTCTCCCAGTTAGAAATTTAGGTCTGGTAAGTAACCATATGCAAAATAAATAATGTCAATTCTCAATATTCAGATCAGGTCATCTCTCTACCTCTCCAACTATCTTTCAGCTTTACTCATTAGTGGATAGATCAAAAAATTATGTCCTTTATTTCAAGTATCCCAAAACTTAAAAGTATACTTTATTTATTTATTTATTTAAAAATGTAACAGTGCAAAAGATTTATTATTTATTTATTTATTTTTTGTGGAGAAAAAAAAAAAACTGATCTGGGGCACACATCTCTGGACCAATCACTAGGGCTTGGTGATATGATGATATAATATCAGAATCAAGACAAATTATGCCACAATATTTTTTCTTTTTCAGTGTTGATTTTCTTTTAAAACATTTAGCAACTCAAATGCATTATAAATACATTATAACATTTATAATAAAGTTATAAATGTATTATATAATGTTATTTGCAACCTTTTTTTTTTTTTTTTTTTTTTTTTTAAAGATGCAGCACTACTGTATTTCTGGCAGGTTGTGAGCAAATCTATAAATATATCGTGATACATATTGTGTATTATAAAAATGCCTTCAAGAATCGTGATATGATATTTTTGTCATATCGCCCACCCTTAACAATCACCCATCAGATCTAAGGATGACATGATGCCAAGAAATGCTTTTAGTCATGCTAAACCAAGTCATCTAGCGAACTTAGATATCATGAACTAGCAATAATGATATGAAAGTGATGAACAAAATGGCTCTGTTGAATTCTTGAATCTGGATGGTCAGAATGTGTTGATTAATATTCTATAACTGCATGTCTCTGACAATACTGCAAGGCAAACCCACATATATTAATGTCATTGTCATCCTAAGACATCACTGTTTGTATAGTAACAACTCATTCACAAGGAATTGTACGGAGGACGCTACGTATTCTAAAGCAAATAATAAAGGAAATAAGTAATGTGTTGTTTAACAGAAAATGTATAAAAGCTGAAGCTTGGAGATGTTTATTGAATATTTATAGAAGGAGTCTCCTGTGTCAGCGGTTTGTAAGGCTCAGTAAGTTTTCAGACAAGTGAACGCTGTCAGGGCATTCTATAATATTAAATGTAATAAGAAATGGTTAAAAAGTGTGATATTATCTGTGGTAATAAATGATAACTTTTAAGCACTGGCAAACTGCCATGGTATAAGTGGAATAAAAGACTTTGGGATGTCTTGTTACTCTGATACCTCACCTAACAGTAACTCCGATATCTCACCCCAACCTGTTGTTGATTATTTTCCCAAGAGAGCACACCCTGGCATATTTTATTCCTTACATGCAGAGAATATGGTTGGGGGTTCGATTCCCCCCTCTGCCCTGTATGTGCATGGAGTTTGCATGTTCTCCCCGTACTTTGGGGTTTTCCTCCAGGTACTCCGGTTTCCTCCCCCAGTCCAAAGACATGTCTTGTAGGATGATTGGCGTGTCTAAATGATCCATACTGTGTGTATGTGCACAATTGTGCCCTGCGACAGGTTGGCATCCCGTCCACAGTGTCCCACGCCTGGTATAGGCTACAGGCGCCCCAGTGACCATGTTTAGGATAAGCGGTATGTAAAATGGATGTATGGATGAAGAGACTGTGACATGACAATGCAAGTCTCTCCATTTATGTCCATCCGTGACAAATGTAAATGTCAGTTTACTAGCACGTGACAAGCTAACCTATTAAATTAGCTGGTTTGCGTTACGTAGGGAGATTTAAAAAGGCAGAAGCGCATGGGTACATTTTCAAATAATGTATCCCTGTATATTCATGATCCGAATCCCTTTAGGATGAGAATGGTGTAAAATGGCATGTTTAGAGGTCAAAAAATACCACAATAATAATAAGTACGTACCAATCTTGTACGTGTGTATTAATAAATGAACCTGTGTGTTATTTTATAGAGTGTTCCTGTCTGAGCAGCAGAAGAGCAGAGCGTGAGTGGAGAAGAGCAATGTGTTTACAGTGTGAGATATGGGTCAGTCCAGCCTCTTTGTTCACTGTGTAGCTGTGGAGTGCCTACACACACATACAAACTCACACACTCTAGTGGCACAGTGGGGTACAGGAGACAAAGGGAGCAAGTGAAAAGCGCACGGCTGGTGTTTGACTGTGGTTGTAGCTGCGGGTTAAAAAGCGTAAACGGCACACTGTTTGTATTCCTTCCTCCTGATCGCTCTGGAACTTGCAACCCAAGTTCAAAAGGTACATCGTGGCGACGTGCACTTGACATGACACACCAGAGCTAATCGCAGGCCTAATGAGCAGTGAAAAAAACACAGTGGTGTTGAAATGCAATACTGCTTTAATGACAGTGTTACAACTAGACAAGCACTCGGCACATCCACAGAGATCACAATCCATAAAAATCACTGACAAATGAAAGCAAAGGAAGAATAGGAACAGTAGTCACGCTAATCGAGAAAGATGGATCTGATCAGTAGGAAGTCTGAGGCCAGATGCTATGCACTCTCAAACATACACAAATATTACACTGGGCACATGATCACAGCAACACATCCATGTCCAATCCATGGGCATTTACTAGAAAAGGGACAATCCGGGAAAGGACAACACTGACGGACATCATTTCAGGTTCTTGTTATTTAGTATTTTACAGATGGTTACAGTAGTATCATGTTTGTATGGACAACTCAGAATTATAAACAAATGGTAAATCTCCCTGTTCTCCTGTTCACCACAGAGTTCACACACACACACACACACGACTTTATTCTGCACTACCTAAGCCATATCACTGTGGTTGAGGAAGGGGACAGGGACATTTCTCAAGAGAGAACCTTTACCTGATGAAACATGGACCTCCCATTGTGCTTCAAGCTTTATTTATTCTCTCTCTCTCTCTCTCTCTCTCTCTCTCTCTCACACACAAGTTTTACATGTCAGAGGGTGCTTTAAAACCTAAAAAATGTTGTTATTGTTTTTAAAAAAATAAGAATAATCCTATTCATTATACTCTACATCTGTGACGTGTGTGTGATTACCACAAGCACTGTTTCCTTGTATTGGGGAACAATAACTGCCTCAATAACTGTTTTAAGTAAACAGGTTTTCAGTTCTCAGCACTGAGAAACATGCCAGAATTCTTAGTTGCTTGTGGTAATCCTATGAATATGGTTTGGGCTGAAAAACACTGGAGTCTTACCCGAAACTGCTAAAGTATAAATAACAGGAAGCTTTTCCATTGTCCTGTGTGGAATTATTAACACACTATAGCACAGGGATTCATGTGTATACATGCTCAGATTACTGTTACACTGTAGGTCTATTATGAGTGTTACGGGAAAGCGAGGGCTGTGGTTAATCAACGTTCTTCTGTCAGCTGGCTGAGGGCCTGCTATCTAAAGACACTATGATGGTTAACATGAGTCTGAGTGATATGATAAAGTGTGAGCACACCTACTGCTATAGCTGTCCCTTGGAATAAGACACAGCCTATCAGAGGGTAATGACTCTTCCATAGGTCCTGCTGCGAGAGAGGGAGGGGGGAATGGGAAGGAGCGAAAGAGGAGAGAGAAAGTTGCTTAGAGTGAGGAGAAAGGAGGGAGTGGAAAAGGGAACAAGGAGGAGTAGAAGATAAGGAAGTGAGAAGGGAGGAGAGAGTGAGGACTGAGCTAAGGAAGAAGGGGAGAGAGGAATGAGAAGGAGAGAGGGGGAGAGGAGAGGAGAATGAGGAGGGGAGAGGAGAGGAGAATGAGGAGGGGAGAGGAGAGGAGAAGGAGAGGGGGGAGAGGAGAGGAGAATGAGGAGGGGAGAGGGGGAGAGGGGGAGAGGAGAGGAGAATGAGGAGGGGAGAGGGAGAGAGGAGAAAGAAGAGGAGAGATAGACAGAGGATGAGAGTGAGGAGAGAGGGAAAGAGGAGAGGAGCATGAGGAGAGATGGAAAGAGGAGAGGAGAATGAACAGGATAG
>NC_030428.2:15450000-15540000 GCF_001660625.3 Ictalurus punctatus | reverse complement strand
CTGGCTACTTATTAAAGCCATAGATCTTTTTTTTTTCATTCCAAGTTGACATTATTTATAGGGTACTTGTTTTTGAGTTATTGAGGTTTGCATTAGACTCACTCATTAAACCGTTTCCCTTGGTCTAATATTCCTGGCTTTTACAGCACCCACTCACTGAACAGCACAATGACTGACAGCTTTGGTAGAGCACCTATCTATTTAAGGAAAGCAGGATTCACAAACATAGGTGCTCCAACCATGATGTGTCAGCAGCCTTTAAGCTGACCACTAAGAGCCGCCCACACGCTCAACCATGCTAGGGCCATCAGTAGTGAGTGCAGTGATGTGATGAGTGTGAGAAGGAGAGAGAAACGGAAGGCCATGCTGTTTGGGGTTTCGATGGAGGCTCTGTCCTATGCTGAGCCAAGCCCAAAAAGAACAGAGCAGAGCAGCACCCATCAACCTACATCCATCTTTTCACTCTGACACATGACAGACGGTTTGGGGAGAGCTGCTTGTGCTGTCACAACTCACAGCTCAGGGTGAGGTGAGCCTTATACACACACACACACACACACACACACACACACACACACACACACACACACACTTGCTCTGAGCATACACTACATGTCCTACATGGAGCCAGGCACGGAAAAACGCAATGGCAGACAAGAGTCCCGGTCTTGCCAAAATAACTCTTTCCAAAAGCAGAAGCCAAAATTACACTCAGTCAATGGGTTAAGAATATTGCCCTAAGCTCAAAAAGAGTTTGAGGGATGGAGAGAAGAAAGAAAGAGAGAGAGAGAAGCAGGAAAAGTCCGTTTATCAGGGGAGGAGGTGGAGGAGAGGTTGCTTGGAGACAGACAAAAATAATGAGGACTTTTCTGTCAGGAAAAATTTACAAAATCATACCAGTGTTATTAAAATTTAAAATCTTTTCCCCCCCTCTCTCCCGTGTTTTCTCTCTCTCTCTCTTCCTTTCTCAGTTCTCCTTATTAGTGGCTCTAATGAGGACAGTGATACACCTCTACACTGGGGGAAGAGGGAGCTGTTCCCTTAAGCCAACACCATTCAACAATAACACTCCTGAGCCTACTGGGCAGACACACGCACACCACTCTGAAAAGACCTATGAAAACTGAGGGGATTTTTTTTTCTTTTCTTTTTGACTAAGGCAATAAAACAAAATCCAATCGGTGTCTGACCGCTCAGAATTTTTGTCCAGCCAGGATTTCTGCAGAGAGAAGAAGTGAAGACGGAGCGAGGGAGAAACAGAGAAGTGGGAAACAGTAAGAGAGAGCAAGGGAGAGTGAGAGGAGTGTCGGCACGATCAATGTGTTCACTAATGGTTTGACTGATGGACATCGTGCTCTACGTGCGCTGTAAAAGTTGGGGGGTCGGAACTGAGCGTGTGATCACAAACTAACAAGGATAAATGTTTTATCAGGCTCTCTTTACTGCGCTCTACACACTGCCACGTGAAAGAAGCCTTTATAGGGCCTTAGCCATCAATGCCTCATGAATACACACTCACTTAGCTTACGAGTTCTCTACACACTGCAAAAAGCAAGAAGAAAGGTCTGCTTTGAATTCTGTGCACGCTTCACACCGTGATGGATGTACAGCTGTTAAAGATAAAGAAATACCTGTTAAAGATGCACATATAGGCTAGAGTTCTATGATCTTTAACGATAAGCGACTTGGAAGATTAATGATTCCTAATGTAATACATTTTTAACCAACACACACTACAATGCTGTTACCTCTCGGCTCGTTGCCTTATTTAGCATTTAGTACCATATGTGAGATGCAGGAATTGTGTAGTATTGTCTGGATTCGATACAAATGATATTATTACCCACAGTTCACTGCAAATCCAGTGTTTTAACTCATGTACACAACTAGACTAGACTAAGTCTAGACTAAGTAGAACAATGCATGTGTTCTTTCAGTGCAGAATGTACTTTTCAAAAGGCATACCAACTTCTTATATACATGTAAAAATAAAAATGCTGTTTAACAACCATTACAGCTCACAGATAATTGTTATCCATTCAGCCAGTCAGTTATCTTCAGTAACTGCTTTACCCTGGGTCAGGGGTGTGTTGGATCCTATGCCTATTCCAGGAACACTGGGAGCAAAATGAGAATACACCCTGGATGGGATGCTAGTCCAGTGCAAAGCACAAGAGCACAGAATACACCTACTGGCACGTTTTCAGAAAGTAGGAGGAAACTGGAGAACCCAAAGGAAACCCATTTGGACAAGGGGAGTACATGGAAAAACTTCACACAGACAGTACCCCGAGCGCAAGATCAAACCGGAAACCTGGTACGGATACCGTGCCACTTGTTATTAATTACAAAAGTCACTTTTAATACTTCTGTATGTTGGTGGTTTCAGTTTGCGGCCTCTCTCTTTCTCTTGCGTTCTCTTTTGTGGTGCCTCTGTTACTACTGTTCTTTATAGTGCTCTACACTGGACAGTCTATATAGTGAAGAAGTGATGGAGCGAATTCAGACTCAGCACTCATTTAAAGCGGAACTGCTCACACACTTAACACACACAAACATGCAGGTTTACTGTCTGTGTTTTAGTTTGCAGTCTGCAACTGACCTTAACGTTAACTGCTGTACCTAAACAGAAGGCGTGTGGGTCTCATTTTAGATTTCCTAAACAAAATCTGCAAATAAACACTTCAAACATTTTTTTTTTTTTTTCCGACGGAACAAGTCAAATGTTCCCACGTAGTATAAACAGTCATGTTATTATAATGAGGACATTTGGTTCTCACAGACACACTTGCATTTCTATTGACATGTGCAAAAGACCAATGCACCAAGTCAGTGGACTGCATCCCTAACGATAACTTGATGTGACAAAATCTAAACCTTTCCCAACCCTGTACATAACCTCAATACCCAAACACAGTCTTTTGGCACGTTTGGGTTTGCGAACAAAAGCTGCAATTTCTGTAAAGAGCAGTTTTCTTTACGAGGACCAGCCAAAGGTTCTCACTAGGTCAAAACTGTCATGCATTCATAACATCAGGGGGACATTCCGTACTTAGAAAGGTCTTAAAACGCACACTCGCATACTCGCACAGCCTGCCAGGGGTAATGTTTAAAAAAAGTTCCCTTTAATTGCATGTTATTTACTTAAAAGCGCTTGACACCATATAATTCCCAAAAGAGAAACGGTGCTTATATTCTTCAGAGAATACTTGCGCACACACACACACACACACACACACACACACACACACACACACACACTCGTTCTCGAACTCTTGCCGTAGCTGTGTTTAAAGAGCTGCAGTGTATAACAGACCAGTTAAACAGGGTTTATTAGTGTGATTATGGGGCAGCTGTGCTGGTCTTCCCACACCACTACATCACTCGTCCTTACTATACAGCTAAGCGGCTCTGAGACCGAGAGCTCTGTAATGCTTACCAGAGAGCTCCTGCTCCCTCCACATATGCCCCCCCACACACACTGTGTGCAACCTCTGAAACAATGTAAAAATAATTTCTGTGGAGAAAGACCCTCCTCCTACACACACTCACACAAGTTGTATTAATGGAAAAGCTGTAGAAGAAAGATAAGATCAGATAAAAGGAGTAAAACAAGAAAAAAATAGGAAGTAATTGATGTACTTGAACACATGCAGCAGCTTATATGTCAGTGTGTTGACGAGCCTCGTGCGGGCGGATGTGTACACACACTCGCAGGACCGAGATCGCTGCTCTACACACTCATGCATTTTTTATTATGCAGCTAACAATCTGAGTAGCAGGCCAGCCTGGGATTTCGACTCCTCCTGGAGAAAGGAGGTAAGGAGAAACAGGGGGCGGGGGTGAAGTATGAAAGGAGAGATGTTGATAAAGAAGGAGAGTGTGAAGATAGGGGGAGAAACACCTTGTTCGCAACACTTTTTCGTGAACGCTCAGGAAGTTCTGCCTACAGCGCGTTCTGGCAGCTGCAGTGGGCTGTCCCGGAGCGTTGTCCGAGTGGCATTCGGATTTTTCTCTTATTTTTCAGTGTCTACAGATCACTCCCTTCACTGGCTGCTTGCCAACACACTAGCACTCTTTCTCGCTCTCTTTCTACTTTTGCCAGTCTGCTTCACTTGCTATTTCCTTTCTGTGTATGCCAGCCTCTTGATTTCCCTCTTACTCGCTCTCTATTCCCCCTCCCTTCCTCTTTTTTTTTGCCCTTCCATATCCTACTTTCCTCCCACTCGATCACTCCTTCTTTCTCTCTCGTTCTCTGAGAGGGAGGGTGCTGATGTTAAAAGCAGGGAGAGATCCGATATGTACCTGAAAAGCCCTTTCTCGCTCTCACACACTCACTCCAAAAGTGGGAAGGCCTGTGCTTCTGTGCAGCCAATAAGAGACCAGTAAACATATTTCAGAGCGCAGGTTATGGCTGATGGCTGCAGTCCAGGTTATGTGCCGAGGCAGCAGTCAACATAGGTGTGCTAATCCTGCTATGCCTGCACCCTGTACTGGAAACTTCAGAACAAACAAATCATCCTCGCTAAACAGCGAGAACAGTTGGGGCAGAGAGAAGAGCTTTATACAGCTAGTACTGTACGTTTTCTTCACTGAGCACATCAATGTTCCCTGCAAAGTATGTGCTGGGGGTCAAGCTTCATGCTGCCAATCCAGACACAACTTCAATATGTTACAGACGTTTGATACCACACAGCTGTTAAATTCATTGACCAGCAGGTGATTCATTTTCTCTAACAGCTCTGACTGCAAGGCAAATGACAGGTTTATATTAATACATTTATTCAAATACTTTATTGCTCTTTTTTTTTTTTTGTAGTAACAACTAATTCCCAGGGACTTGTATGGTAGATGGTCCACATATTATATGCCTGATAATGAATGTTTGAATGAATGAATACTTAATAAACAGAGAAAACAAAGCTGTTCCTTTACGATTTCTGACACTGCAAATTCTTCAGGACAGAGAACTTTGTACTTGGCGGATTCTCAGAAACATGACAAGCAGCAACGGTCGTCTTATTAACTTCAGGACAGAAAAAGAGAGGCTAATGAGGGAAGTACTCTTTATAGCTGCTATAAGGTAAGTGATAAAAGGTACTAGGTTGTTTTGAGAATGTTCCACCGTTAACGGTAACTATAAATGCATAAAACATATGACGTGCTGTTCTTAAATAGAATAAATAGAAATATAATCATTAGCACACTGCTGTATCATTACACGAATAAAACACTTCAGCAAGTGCTGTTATAGGAAAATATGTTAATGGCCCAAAGCGACCACGATGTTGATTATTTCCCTATAACAGTACACCCTGTTGTGTTTCATTCCTCACACATTTGCCTAAAAGTGTTCCCCACTTTTAAAAGTCTGACAGATTCAATTTTTCAGTACCACCCAATGGAAGACTAACACACAGTCATTGTTGATGTGACAAAACTTATTCCGGTATTTAGAATACATAAACTCTCGGATGCACTGATATATTAGTATTACTTTTTTAAAATTGGTATTAAACCATAAACAATGTTAGACACAGAGAGATGATATCGCTATACATTGAATTATGCCACAGGCCAGTTTCATTTTTGTTCCAATGTAAAATTAATCACCTCTGAAAACACCTGAACATATGGACATGCTTAAATTATTAAACAGCACAACATTAACTTACAAAACTCCACAGGACAAGGGTACTATTTTATTAGCCTATTTTGCATTGGTAAGCTGAAGATTCAAAACTTAAACTGTAGTTACAGCACACAAACAAAAATGTTATAACTTCTGTCTTTTAATATTTCTTTTGAGATATTTGAATACAGTTATTTTTAAAATGTGGATATTTGAATACCAAAAACAGTTTAAACGCTCATCACTAATAAAGGGAGACACGCAGTGGCCCAGCTTAAATAAGAATACAAGTGAGATGAGTTACACTCTCATAATTTGGACATGCTGCTAAAATTTGTGACACGCGCACACACACACACAAAAAAAAACCCCAAACACATTCCATAAGAAGGACAGCTGGGGATTGTATAACCAGGCGGTGAAAGGGTGTAACACTAGTCATGGAGTCACAGCTCTTGAAAACTTTGAAACGCATAAATTTTTATTGTTTGTTCGGCATTGAAATCTCATCAGGACTCATAAATCAGTTGTGTGCACTTTCAAAGAGAGGAGTGGACCAGGAGTGAGGCTCTGCTTAGATGCTTTGTGAATGGTGGACCAGACCTGGGCTTTTGGTTTATAATGATTCAGTGGTTCAATCACACAATCTGTTTTATATAGCGGTAAGTCATGAGTGAAATGAATGGGAAGAGACAAAACAGCCAGATATTTGACCATCTCAGTACAGGGAGACCACTGAAGGCCAGAACTTTAGATTGGGGAACAGCGAGCTGTTCATGTATGTTTCTTTTTAGCAAACGACTGATAATTTCTAAGCTTGATACCCACATGCACTCATACACACTCTTGGATAACTATTTGTGCCAGTAGTATTTCCATTAACTCGTGAAGTACTTGGATTGAACGGCTCACTCATTCACATACACTTTCACACATAAGGGCAAGCGTGAGCCAATAATGCATCGGTTCAACATGTTGTTGGACAATGGGAGGAAACCGGAGAACTCTGAGCAAACCCAAGTAGGGACCACATGTGAAACTCTAAGCAGGCAGTAACTGTAGCTCAAGATTTAATGCAGGACCTTGAGATAGCAACTCTACTCTGCTCCACTCTACTGCTCTTTTTTGGTAAAAAGATTAAAGTAAATAAATGTATTCTTAGAAATGTAATGAAAATCCCATATAAAGAGAGAAATACACACACACACACACACTTCATACATATAGTATTTTATCTGAATGCCTTATTGTTTTGACCAAATGGCCTTCAAGCATCTCTGAAGTAAGAACAGTAAGTAATCTATCATTTATGAAGAGTTGGAGTGGAGATGTTGAAAAAGATTCTCCAGCAGCAATTTGGCAAGGCCGTCACTAAAAGTGGAGATGATTTGAGTGTGATTGTGTGGTTGCTTTCGGTGAGAAGATATAATAAAATACGGAGCAACAGAATGAGCTTAGTGCGTTATAAACAATGTGAGTGAAAAGAACACAAACAGAAAAGGATGCAGGTATCAGGTGAAAGCTTGAAGTGTGTAATTATGGCTGTGATCTCTGTGAAGATGTGTGTCTCCTTCAAATAACCCCCCCAAAAAAAAAAAAAAAAAAAAAAACGTCTAATGGGCTCAATGCCCTGGCCGTCCTTGCTCTAGTAAAGCGCTCTGTACAACACTTATTGTTCTCCTCAACTCAGCACACAGGAGCAGCTACATGAGCAAGAAAAGTCTGTATAATGAGTCATATATAGATTTAGGTATAGTTTTATGCATCAGGGTTTTAAGTGAGTGGACATGTGATATGTATGAGTGTGTGTGATCGAAAGAATGAACCAGAGTAAGACAGCTCTCCCTAGGCAATGTCAGTGGTTTGAATAGAGGACACTGTAATAGAGAGAGAGAGAGAGAGAGAGAGAGAGAGAGGGGGGGGGGGGCATACTTCTAGGAAGAAACAGAGACCTTGACTTATGTCATCATGCTTTAAAAAAAAAAATTCTCATTCTCTTGCTTGTTTACCTCTTATAGGATCACAATTAGCCAACAATATGTTTAGAGGATAGTTAGGAGCTGTCACTCATCCTGGGAGCTTGAACTTTGTGGCTGAATAAGGAACAACAAACAGAAAACCACAGCCTGTTTAGGACACATAAAATAAAAATAAAAAGTGATAAATTGAGAAGTAAAGCTCCCTGGTCACAGTTTCATATTTAGTCCTGTGTCTCCTTCCCTTTGTTTCAATGCGACTCTTCAAACACACTGCAAATTCTGGAGATTTGCCACACGGTTGCACAGGAGAACTGAAGAAAGGCTAATGTCATTCTACATCCCTCGACTTGACACTACAAGGGAGATTTTAGTCATTCTAAATAATCCATGCGTTTTCATTAAAATTGCAGATCCTTCAGGTCTACAATTTCACAGCTGAATCCTGGATGACAAATTCAGCTCTTCAGCTCAGGTGTGTTAAGGGAACGTGAGAAAGAAAGACACAGAGTGAGTTGAAGAGCAGAAGAAACTGAAAAGAAAAGCTGCGGCCATGATGGAAATCTGTCGTCCGTGCGTAACTGCGAAACGGTCTTGACCGAACGCCATCTACGCATTCTGCTCAAGTTAAAAACTTACGACTCGGCATGTTCGAGTGCGAGTTCCTAAAATTCGATAGAACTCTCCGAAATTGATTTAGGAGGTTTGAACTTGTGTGTTGTGAAACTGCTGTGAATCACCTTACCTGATAACCTATCAGAGTTGCTTTCTATCAAGTTAGCTAAGTCTCCAACAATAAACATAAGCATTATTTATATAATTATAAATTATTTATATGGGGTCAGGAAGCATTCTATAAAATTTCACGCGTGCACACTTTTTATAAAAAAAAAAATAATAAAAAAAATAAATAAAAAAAAAGAAGAAAAAAAGGGCGCTTCTTCCACTCTGGATCTTCTGTGCTGGAATACAAAGTTGCTTCAGAAATCAATGCAACTGTAGTGTGAATTACCGAGGTTGAACTCGATATATATACAATGTTCCACTGGTGAAATTTATTTATACTGGATGTCTGTGCTGTGAAGCTGTTGACTGGGATGAATGTATAATTGCTTGTATTATTTTGTTACTAGAAGGCTATGCACGTGGAAGGGAAAGAGGGAAACAGAGACAAAAAAGGAAACATGTACAAGGGGATGGGATAAGCAGGTGCGAGAGGGGTGTGAGTGACATTAATTCACTCATGATTACATACAGCACTCAGTTGCGAGTACTGATTGAAACGCAGGTCCATGATTTGTTGCAATAACTGCGTTATTGACTTGTTGCTCCAGCTCCATTTGGTTATTGCCCTTTAGGCTTGGATCAATAGACTACGTGCTGAATCTGACTAATCAGGCCCTGAAGCCTCTCAGGGTCAGGATGAAGAAAACAGCAGAAAATCTATTCCACATGAGAGCGGGAGAGAAAGAGCGTTAGAAAAGAGAAGATAAAACTGGCAAGGGGGGTGGGGTGGGGGGGGTGGTGGTGGTAAAAGTTCCAGAAGCACGGCGATAACTGCAAAATAATTGATGAATATTGTTGTTCTGCTCTTTTCAATCTCTGAACTCCTGAACACGGAGAGTGAGAAGCAGCGAGAAAGGGAGTAAGTTTGGCGGCAGACGCACTGCGCTGTCTGCTTGCACTTTTCCTTCCGGTGCCTATGACCCCAGAGTTCAGAGGTCACAGGGTGCCCTCGCTGCTCAGGGACTTCACTAGAAACTGGTGTCAAAGAGGAAGTCAATAAATATTTCTGAAAAAATACATAATAAGTGGAAGATCGCTCTGGTGAATATCTCCAGAGAGAACAGAGTAATTCATGCATGAGAGGCATATTCAAATGCATTCACTCTAAACCGCGCTAACAACAGATGAGTCCACTAGCAATGTTCGTGGTCTCGTATTCTTCGGGTTGAAGCAAGTTTCTCTCTGATAGAAGCTCGCTCTGTAGCACCGCACCTGCACAATATCATACTCAGACGGAGGGACCCGATGGAAAATTCATAAGGGAAAGAGAATCAATAATTTATACCAAAGTCAAGCAGTAGGTTTTCTTCCCCCGGCTTACTGCTGCTGCCTCCGAGGGTGTGTACACGTGTGTGTGTGTGTACTGTGAAGGAAGAGAAGGGTAGTAGAATTTTAGTCTGTTTTATGTTTCCCTAGGACAGAGAGCGAGAAAGTGTGGAGTGGAGGGTGGTGACACACATGGTCCCTCTTGCTTACACCTCTCCTTTCTGAAACAAACACAAACTTCAGACTTGTTTGTGCTCTTCTTGTTGTTCTGCTTCACTCCCTTTTTTCTGTCGTTTTCTCAGTGCCCTGCTGTCGAAAATGGTTTAGCTTACACGGACACTTTCCTCTCTCTCCGCACATCCATTTCCCTACAACACACAGCATATACTCAGCTGGAAAAGGAGCCAGAGGTAGTACCTCAGTTGTTCTCTGACACTCACACACGCACACACACAGCACTGTTCTTTAACTAGGAAAATCATGAGATAACAACTACCTAAAAAGCAAAGTGGCTTCACTTCAAAACCTCTTTATTCATTCCATGTGAATGTGTGTACATGTAGCTATAAATTCCTGAAAAAAAAAGTGCACAATCATGAGCTTTCAACGTATTACTGACTGTTTAAATCACTCCCTCCGAGCTATAAAGCCTGCAGGCCCATTCTATCTGTTCTGTTGCCTAAACCAATGCTGTTTGGATGCATTACAGCTCCTGCTCGGTGATCAAACCTGCATGAAGTCCCTGAGTCACATTACTAGTGCAAGTTAGCAATACACATTTAAACATCACTTATATGCAAATTGCCTTTTACACTAGGGATAGGAGACCGAGCATAGACAAAGAGTATGAGAAAATGAGAGCAAAAGACACACACAAGCACACGTGCACACGCACACACATGGGCATGCATGCATAGACAGAGAGAGAGAGACGGTAGATGGTAGGACCAGATTTGCACAGTGCTGTTGGTCTTCACTTTTATAGACACTAATAGGATAAGCTGTGCTAAGTAGGGGTGGGAGATATAGACTTAAAACTCTATCACAATATTTCATGGTATTTTTTGGGGTAACGATATAAATGAAGATATGAATTAGTAACATTCAACACGATCATTTTGGCCATACCCTTCTGAATTAAAGGAGTTTGCTTTACCTTACTTGTTGGCGCTTTCTCTTCGTGCAACTTCTGGCTTTCCTCATATACTGGCCAGTGTTTTTGACTCAGATTTTTAATGCGTTTGCACCCTTGGTTGATATGGGTTTTTGACACACTTTACAAACCACAGGCATTTGATTCACGTCTGATCTTCTGTATCTGAGCCACTTGAATATTATGGAGAAAGCTCAATGTTTGGGGGTTAATTCTTCTTACTCCTCTAGGGTTGGAACTCCGCCTTCTGCCGTGCTTGTTCTCACGCTACATGTGCGATGCCCAGATTGTGGCACGTAAACATGCCATCAACTACATCGTCAATATTGCGGGATGACAAATTATCATCAAGGGGAGGAATTGTACCGGTGTATCATAGACTACAATATAGCACAGCCCTAATGCTAAGCTACTGTGCATTACACGTCTGCTGTTTTGCCCTAAATAAAGGACTGACACTGGATTAGTTCAAAGTACTATATAAAGCTATCAACACCATAAAACAGAGAGACATCCACATATAAAGCACCTTAGATTTTTCAAAACTCTTAGCATAACTCATGTATGCGAGACAAAAAAGTAACAAACGCAATCTCTGTCTTACACACTAGAGCTAAATCATCATAAACATACAGCAAAAATCATAGTTTTATTATATAATCACTTGTCCCTAAGTAAGTAACTAATAAAGGTTTCATATAAGCGCTATACAAACGCCATTTACCATTTAAAGCCTCATTGTGGTCCATCGCTACACCACTAACTCACATACACAGACTAGGTCACTCCGGTTCACTGTAAGCGCTTATATCTGCTCCAAGAATTGCTCAGACCAACATAGTTTAAAGTAACATAAGAATTCCAAACCTGGAAGGGAAACAAATAAAGATTGATGAACTATTTGGTGTTGAAGAAGGAGGAGGAGGAAGAGTAAGACGAGAGGAAGAAGAAGCAGAAGCAGAAGAAGAAGAACATGCTGAGTGGTTGGGAGAATGTCTATCCCCCTTGACTGCTTGGTTAACCAACTGACCTGCAGTCAAAGGAGCCTTTGTAAGTGCATTGTGGCACCCAGCCAATCAGATCCTCAGACTGGCCTGTCTCCGGGCGGGAAATGGTGCCCCTGGTATGTGGTGAGTGGCAAAATGCTCAGACAGACAGGCAGACTATATGTTAACCCTGCCTGTCTTTCTCTTTCTGTCTTTCTCTTTCTGTCTTTTTGCCCTGTCCAGTTCCACAACATAGCACTGAGGATATAATAACTCAATACTGCACCTCCGGCCTTGCCTCTTCATGCCCTGACACTCAAAGCCTGCCAGCTACAACATACAAGCACACACACACACACACACAATTGTTAATAATCCAAGATGCTATTAAGTCCCAGTCTTTCTATATTGCGTAGGTTTCCTGATTGTATTTGGTTGTTTGTGCCTCTACACACTGTCAACGTGTTTGCCTGAGGAGAAGTGTGTGGTGGCACGAATGTAAAATGAAGCCGAGCATAGTGACAACCTTAAAAAACCTGATAAACCGGAAGAGAGGGGTGAAGTCGGGTGTAATTACATCCTTGCTTCCCTCCATATCATCCATTTCATTCTGATGTTTTCATAATCACGGTGTCAGCTTCTTCAGTTCAGTGCTGGCAGATGCCTATTATTTACCTGTCACACATTAACACACCTTGCATTTTTGGAAGTTTTTCAGATTTCCCAAAAAGCAGGTTCTATTAAGTGTACAACTGCATATTGGCTTCAACAGTTGACCTAACAGTGTTCATTGTGTCTGCTCATCACTGTTTGTTCCTTATCTCATACAGTATTCAAAATCACTTTTGCTTACATTAGAACTGAATAAGTGGTGATGAAGCCACATTGGTACAAGTTCCGTTTAGTTGTAACATTTAAACTTTGCCGCAGAGTCGGATTTAAATTAGAGCTTCGGTGCTTGTGATATATAGCTTTTATATACATGATCATGGAAATTGTTGGATTTTTTTTTTACATATTTGGACAAACAAACATCTTCGAATGTTAACTACATAGTTGGCTTCAGAAGCTAGTATTGGCCCCCTTCAGCAGAAATAACTTCTTGTAGGCGTTTTGCATAATTGTCCACCAGACTTGCTGGAATTTTTGACCACTCTACCATGCGATATTGTTTCAGTTGAGGGTTTTCTTGCATGCACTGCCCATTTCAAATCCCCCCCACAACATTTCAATGGGATTCAAATTCAGGCTTTGACTGGGCCATTCCATAACCCTCCATTTCTTCTTTTTGAGCCATTCCGTGGTGGATTTGCTAGTGTGCTTAGGATCATTATCCTATTGAAAGTTCCACATCGTGCTTCACAGTTGGTATTAGGGGTTCTCGTGAAAAGCTGTCATTGGTCTAGACCAAAACACGTCTGCTGTTACTGTGGCCAAACACCTCTATCTTTAATTCTGCCCAGATCCCATTATTCCAAAAGGCCTGGTCTTTTCCTATATGCTCATAGGCAAACTGCAGTCTTGCTCTAATGTTTATTTTAGACAGCATAAGCGTTTTCCTAACAGGTCAAATTTATGCAATCTCTTTCTGATTGTAGAAGCATGCACTTAGACACCATCAGTTGCAAGACTTACTACCAGATCCTGTGATGAAATTTTGGGGTTCTTGGAGATTTCTTTATGCATCAGATGGTCTGCAGGGAATTTGCTGGGACGGCCAGTCCTGGACTAATTGGCAATTTTATTTAAATCTGCACTACTTGTAGATTATTTACGTTACAGTGGAATGATGTATTTCAAATAATTTGGAGATCTTTTTAAATCCCTTGACAGAGTCATTGACATCCACAAACTTTTTTTCTGAAGGCCTTATAGAACTCTTTAGATCTTGGCATGATGACACCACAAAATAGCAAAGGGAACACCAGACAATAGATATGAGAGGGGTATAAATAAGACAGGTTCCACCTGCACTCCCTAAGCAGGTTCTAATCACTGGCACCCAATCTTGAACACCTGATTTGAATTTTATGTATTTGAAGGCATGATAAATGTAGGGGTAGACTTACTTTTTCCATGTGACCGATTGGTTTTTGCTCATTTAAATTGTGAAAATTACTACAAAATGTCAATTTTATGCGTCATTTTATAGACTGCATCAACTTTAGTAAGAGGATCAAATCTTTGCTTGTTCAAATATGGAAGAAAAAAAAAAGCCAACAATTTCCATGGGGTGTACTTATTTTTTCACATGACTGTATATAGTTCCAGAACTTACAAGCAGTATGTTTAGTTTAAAAACAAACACTGTATATGATTGCAATGTCTCCTGGCTTACTTTTTCAGAAATCTGCGCTCAATACTTTAACCCTCATAGCTGTTATCCAGTCAATGTAAACAAAGTAATAGAACAAAATGTTTTCTTTAAATTCACATTTTCCACAATATCACAGTTTAATGCATACTTAATATCGCTGCACCAAACACTGCTGTTTTTTTTTTGTTTTTTTTTAAATGGGCTAGCAACATTGCCAAGATTTTACCCCAAAACCTTTAAAACTTAACAAAACCAGCTATTGATATCTTTCCCAAAGTTATATATGCAGAGTAAACGACACATTTGGATATCATTAACAAGGTTCTATGCCTTACCATTGTTTTTTTTAAAAAAAAATGCATTAACTGACATGCTTTTAAAGTGTCTGGGCTGTATACATAAAACGTGGATATCATAGGCAGCAGATTTCAAGTCATTTGCTTGTATTTTTCATAGTGTGGTGGTGGAGGATGTTAGTTCCATGTATGGTGCTGGTGCTCATTTGCATATCCAGAAGTCCCAGTTTAACTGTTCCCGTGGCGCATGTTTCGTGTATGTGTGCACGTGTTATTGAATTCTCTGCTGATGTTTTTTGAGCAATTTCAGTGATGTTGCTAGAACTAGCTACTAGCTTTTCCCTTTTTAGTTCTCTCATTCACCATGTCTCTCAAGGTTCTGTAGCTAAGCTGTATACTGTTGTGTTGAGTCATTTGTGGCAAGACATTGCAGATGGGTTGACATCTAAAAAGGGCTCAAAATATTGCTGTCATTGTTTACTATTATTCCTTTTTCTCTGTGTACACAACAGAGCCTGTCTGTAACCAGTTGAATACAAGCCTAGACGACGTGAGGTCATCTGCAAATCTTAGTCACCGATGGCCAGCACTCATCGACACAAACACCGGCTTTATTTGTATAACTAACCAATAAAAGCAACTCTCAGCCACTTTTTTTCTGTATTATGTCAGTTTGGGCTTCCTTAAGACTAGTTTCTGAAATACTGCTTTAGACGACATCTTTCCTGAGATAGTAAAGCATAAACGTTGGGTTCAGGCCTGGAGCCAAATTAAAGCTCTGAGAACTCTGGGATAGGATGTGTGTGTCTCACACACACACACACACACACACACACACACACACACACACACACACACACACACACAGCATCTACAAGAATCATCTTCATCTTCCAGCACTGTTTTGTATGGGTTGCGTGCAACAACTCATCACACATTCACACTTGCGCAGACACAGAGTAAGTACAAAAAATTGATTGGAAGACAAGATGCCTTTACATCAAAAACAAAACGAAAAATTTCATGAGCAAAAAAAAAAAATTTTTTAAATTGTTGCGTGAGGAATGAAAAAATGATCATAGGAGGAGCTGGAGCTGCATATCTTGGCCTGAATGTCCAACTGCTCATTTAGTTAAAGACTGTAGTTAAGATGGCAGCTGAGGGGAGTATGGCACACTCAGCTCTGGCTCTGCTATTTCAGCTCCTGGCCACAGCAACCCGCTTAATGAGAGGGAATGTTGTGTTTTGGGAAATCTAATTTGAGGCCCTTGTTTGTTATTCTGGCTTTAGAAAAGGCAAAGAAAGATTTTTTTGCACCTCTTCCCTGTTCACAAGACAGAAGTATCTTTCTTGAGATTTCAGAAGCCGGCAATTCACAATGTGCCTTAGAAAGGAGCGCTTCGAATGTTTCATTAAAACGTTTAAATTAGGAGCATAATTAATTGCAAGGTTATTTTCCATGTCAGTGAAGCATATGTACACATATGCACATATATGCAATTTAAAACACAAATATTAACAGGCATCCTCTTCCTAATTGAGACATATTCCCTGTTGGGGGAATTGGAGGTCGCTAGGAATTAATTAACGCAGTTTAAAAAAAAAAAAGAAAGTAAATGACATTCATTAGCAGGGAGCACAAAGAAATAAGATTATTTACATGGTAAAAAAAAAGGAAAATTCTAGAAGCTTCTGCTGGTGCTCTTTTTATGTTACGGATCTGTGTGTAGAAAGGATGAGTACAATCGCTTGGCTCTTTCCGTCTTCACTACCACAATAATTAAAACAGAGGAACAGATGGAGCTGGGGCTGCGTGAGGACGCTCAGAAATGTTCTTCATCTTCTCCTGATCATGCTTTACCACATATACGTTCACGCACGCATAAACACACACAAACTCACACAAACAATAAGCAAAGCAACATCTAAGAGAACAATTACATGAATAAACTGTGTCTGTGCATCCGCACGACCACCAAGACTCAAGGTCAGTTAGGTTTATTCATTAGTCTATGCGTTATCTTCGTATGCTCCTCTCGTTATCTTTTCATACAATAAGATATTACTGATCTGTGTGGGAAAACACCTACACTCTTTCTTCTTACTCTTACACCTACACTACAGTGGTCACTCTGATTCGCTCACCTACCAAAGTATCCAACAAATGATTCAAGATTTCCTGAATAGCAGTAACAATCAGAGAACTACTTAAAAGATATAGTACTGATACTGAGATACACTCAATATCCATTACACTAAGAGCTTGACACTCAAATACACATTCATGAAAGAAAGCATAAATCTATGTTTTATCTCTCTCTCTCTCGCTATATATATATATATATATATATATATATATATATATATATATATATATATATATATATATATAAGCAGATAACCTGGTTACAGGTTTGACAGGTGTGGTCTGCCGTGTTCCTTCACCCATCCTTCATCTAGACACCCACGTACCAACACCATGGTTTCTGTAGATCAGGCATCAGGACAGAGGTGAAGGTTCCAGAGCAGTACTGAGAAAGAAATGTTAAAAATTTCATATTGATAAATAATGCTCTTTAAGTGGAGGAAGGATGATGTATCTCTCCAGAATGGCACATGTGGATATATGTTTAGTGAGCTAGGTTAATCTCAGCTGCTATTGACAGCTTGTTTCCCGGCTACGATCAAACGTTCCTCTGACACGCTCTTCAGCCTCTCTTTCTTCCTGTGTGTCAGTTGGGAGTCAGCTCTGACAGTCTCAGAGGCCGTTTCAAAGACAGGGCCGACTCGTGTCAGGTTGGCATAAAGGGAGATAAAACAGGAGCCGGCGTGGAATCCATTTAGTTCCTTTCATTATGCTTTTATGTACAACCCCAGCACTAGAGACAGAGGGTGCAATCTGCATGAGAAATACCACAGTTTGCTGGTTTATTTCTTCTCGATAGGAAAAGGAATATATATATTGAAGATGTAGGTGTGTGCGCGCATCCATTTTAGGGCTGTTTCTAATGACTATTTTGATAATCAATTTAGTTGACCATTTCCTTCGATTAATAATTGAGCAGTTGAGCTCATACAGCATACAGTCGAGTCTTTAAGTATTTGGACAGTGGCACAATTTTGTAGTTTTGCCTCAGTACACTACCACAATGGATTTGAAATGAAGCAATCCGGATTTGAATGACGTGTTTCCGCTTTAATTCAAGCAGTTTAACAAAAACATCGCATTAACCATTTAGGAATTATAGACATTTTTTTTTATCATGGTAATGGTCTGCACTTATATAGCGCTTTTATCCAAAGCGCTTTACACTGTGTCTCATTCACCCATTTACACACACACACCAATGGTAGCTGAGCTGCCATGCAAGGCGCTAACTTTTCATCAGTACCAACTTGGGGTTCAGTGTCTTGCCCAAGGACACTTCGGCATGTGGCGTCACGTGGGCCGGGAATCGAACCGCCAACCCTAGGATTAGTGGAGAACCCGCTCTACCACATGAGCCGTTATTACATAGTCCCTCTGTTATTCCCACGCAAAAGTAATTGAACAATTGACTGATCTTATAAGCAGTTTCATGGCCAGGTGTGGCCCTATTCCTCATTATTTCCTGAAAAGCTACACGTTAACTACACAATTCAGGGCTATGCATCGGGCGAAAGCTGACTGGTTGGTGGGGAGGTGTTCTCTGTTTGTGAATACAGAAAAGGTTTGAGACGTTGAGACATTTTTTCTGCAGGTTTAATCCGATTCAGATTAATATTGTTTAAATCGGAGTAATACTTTGATATCTAAAGTACATCTGAAGTGTAAACAGTAAAATGCTAAACAATAAAGTGTAAACAAAAGAATTTTCCATCCGTTTCATCTACTATAAACAAACGTGTGCTCAAAAAGTGCTATCTGAAAGTGTAGTACATTAAAAAACCTTAAAACAGCTCACAACAGAAACAGATGAAAAACATTCTGTAGTCATCTCAGTTTAAACATATTCACCCTGTTAGTTTCTCAGACCGGTGTCATTTACCGAATGTTCGATTACATGACATTTTCCACAAGGATTTTTTTAATGATCGAGTTATTAATTATTATCGAGTATTCATAACAGCCCTAATCCATTTACCTGACAATGGCAAGTGCAGGCAGCAGAATGTACGTAAGTCTGACCTGAATAATGTATGACCTGAATCTGAGGGGTGTACTGAAAGTGATGTTAGGCAATGACCCACTCAACACAAGCCATGAGTGATGCTGTACGTCTATTTCACATCTGATGATGGGCGGCATTCCACAATATCAACTGAAATAGCGTTCAACAAATATTATCTAACTGCTGCTGATGAGGACAGCGATTCCTAGTCATGTCAGAATCCGAGTTGAAAAAAACAGAAGCAGAATGGCTCTCACGCCTCAACCCAAAACTTCTCTTGAAATCCAATAAAAATCGGGGGCGTCCAGTCTCCCTTCTCTCCGACTTGTTCTTGTTAAGATCGATCTACTTATCTGCCAGATCAAAGGAGCTTGCTGCCGATGTACATTTAACCTTAGTCAGGTCCTCCCACAACATGTCTAAATATTAATGATAATAAAGTCTCACACCCATCCTATGTCAGCCAATTATACCATGTATTGATCTGCGCCTCTCCTGACCAATTAAAATGTGGCCGTTATAATGCATTTAGGCACATCAAAGGGAAAGGCCATTGATTTGACCCTGGATGTTAGCATTTACCGTTAAGAAAGGTTGGGAAAACATTTTATTCAGCAGCATGGAAAGGAAATACTCCAGACTTGCTTGCTGGGTTACAGCTCAATACTCAATCATTCACTTGGCAGCTAAAAAGGCACCCACTGCCTTCCAAGCACTTCCAAGTCCACATCAGCTGGGAAGCACTTTGGCAGTGCACTCTATGCTTTAAGGATACTCAGATTCTGGATATTGCACCATATTCAAGAGTATTAAAAAAAAAAAAAAAGAGAGAGAGAGAGAGAGAGAAAAAAAAAAAAGAGTAATTTAATTAAAATATTTAACAATGATCATACCACCAAGCCTTCAAACCAGATTTCTGATGTTGTTTAATTACCAGGTCAGAATAACAGTCTGAAACTTGCTTTGACTCTCAGCCCTTTCTGGCTTAAACCATTGACAGCTGGGTTATTTTCAGTCTTTAGCGCAGGCAAAAAGCAAAAGATCAGACATATCTTACCGTTTTTAATACTAGTATAAAATACTTCAGAGTCCTGAACTGCTTCTCTGGCCAATCACCAACAGCAGTCAACTGGAACAGCAGAATGTTCACTCGTTAGCTTGCCCTGCGGCCTCGTGTAAACACTAATGACTCTGCAGGTCAGCAAAAACTTCGCCACAGGTTCCTGTCATCAGCATGGGCTAATGATGCTGTTATGCTCTACTGTAAAGAATTTGGTGTTGCCTGAGCCAATATAGAGGGAAAACGGTGACAATTTGATGGGTTTGAGCACTGGACTGAAGTGAATATCAAACAACTGAGAATGTCAGACCATACCAATGATCAACCATACCAAGAACTAAGGCTAAGAACTACCAGCTTTGTGATATTATTTTGACTTAAACATCACATCTATTAGGTTATACATTAGAATGCTAACAATAATCTATATATACACACACAATTAAAACCCAGGCTGAAAAAAGGTGCACAGGGGGTTTGGAGGGGAATAAATGACTCATTCTTCTAAATAATAAAACAAGACAGGCTCATAAATCAGAACCGTGGGGAAACAAACAAAAACAATGGTACGCGTCTTCTGGCATTATATGGTGGTCGGGGGGTTGGGGGTGGTGGGGTGTCTCTCTCTCCGTGGCTCGGCTTGTGCTGGCCTTGCCTTCACTATCCCCTTTGTGTCAGTCTGAGAGGAAGGGTCAGAACAAAGAACTCGTTGAGATGATGAGAACACAACCAACCTCAGAGCTCCAACCCAGATCTGCCTCGCATCCTAGCACTGCCAGATGAAGCCTATTCAGGCCTGGGGAGACACTGGCCCTGGCGGCAGAAGCTCCACAAGGAGCCATAACTAAACAAAACAAACAAAGCCCAAAGCAGGAAAATGAGTCAATAAAAAAAAAGTATAGGAGATGCTACAACTGAATAGAACTCTTGAAGCACAGAAAGCATGACACTTCTGCTATAGTGCCAAAGCTGGAGAATAGAGGGGCCACATTCCCCTTTTTGCAGACATGGAGTTCTTAAGTGGCTGAGAGATGGAGAGATTTATGCATGTAAGTGGAGTCAGTGCCTCTGAACGAGAGTCGTGGTCATTGCCACAGGGTGGCATCTGAGCAGGTAAATGCGGCATCCGAATACCGCACCAAGTGACTTATTACATTTAGGATACAATGCGACCCCTGTTGTCTAAACACTACATCCAGAGACAGAGTCTGTAACATATTAACAGTTTAGCCAGACGTGAGAGGAGATAATACTTTATTAATGAAAAGGATGTATATTTTCCATTGATTTTTTTTTTTATTACGATGTTGAGGGGTCTCGGAGGCCCTATGGTTTGAGAACAAGTGTGGTCGTATTACAATTTATTACACAAAGATTCTTCAAAAGAATTTATCTCTCTCTAAACAGAACTTTAAATGCATCCCATTTTAGCAAAAAAATTTCTCAGCTTTTGGATATTGACATTATGCTTTATTTGTTCTTGGGGTGCCATGCATTTACTCGGAGCCTCGTGCGCTCCCAAAACCTATAATTAAAGATTTGTGAAAGGAAAGCAGTGTTTAAAATGGTTTATGCGAAGGCTGTCCTGAAATGCTTGACCACAGGGCAGTTTTTAGACAGGGCGCTAGGCATCCATGCCTTATTAAATAAAGACCATGATAGTCCGAGAGTTTTAACAGGGAGTCATAGAGTCTCTCTGTGTCTGCTTATCTGGGGGGGGGGCTTGGGACAGCCATCCTCTGGCATTGCCCAGCCAATACCAAACTGTGTCTGGCTCCAGTGAGCTCACACTCACATGTGTGTGATACACAGATATGTACTCAGGTCAGCTGAGGTGTAGGGATTTGAACTCATTAAGCAAACAGGCTGGAGAGTGACACAGGTCTGCCAGTCCAACATGCCAATGCTCTCACAACCTCCTCCTAACATCTTGACAATGTTAGCTTCGGCGCCATCACTGCTGACTCTTCCTGAGGCCTGGCGAACAGACAGGAAGCGCCGCTCAATCCAAACAAACAAAGAAGTACACAAATGCACTGACCCGGTCAGAAGAAACTGCTGGATCTGAACGTGGGGATTTGGGTTGATGTTCATTTTCAACTTTGCCGTTGCTGTGTGAACAAACAGAGCGTTCTGCACTCCCGTTGCTTTATGAGAATTCACCCACACGCGCCAAGAGAGCTAGTCACCTGGCATTAAGCATTCAACTCAGCTGTTAAAGACACACCCAACAGCACCTTGAGTTTTTTTTTTTTTATTGAGCTGTGCATTATGTAGCTAAATACAGCCTGAATTTGGCTCAATGGGTTGATCCATTGGAACACACAAACACAAATATGTAGAGCTTTACGTTAATTCACACATCACTCACATATGTGAGAGGTATGGTAGGACCTTTATTTAATTATAGAGTAAATAAGAGATGTGTGAGTGAAGGGTGTGTGTGTGTGTGTGTGTAGTTGTGTGCGCGGTGTGTGTGTGCGCGCGTGTGCGTGCGCTGGAAGCCACATCCAGGTAATTACCCTAAGTTTAGACGGTAAGAGAGAGAATAGAGTAGCCTCCATGACCTTAGCTCCTGGAGTGACTAGGAACATGGCACATGAACTCCAGAACACTATTTCACAGCCCATTGTAAGTGATAACTCGGTTAAACTAAATCGGTTCAGCCAGAGAACAAAAGCTGTTTATATGCTCTCAAATTGCCAATGTTTGTAAGAAAGATGAATCATCAAAATACCACTCCAGGAAAGGAGAGACTGCTGTGACCAGCATAGCATCTGCATTTTGTTTTTCATATCCTCATAAGAGTGTAACAAAAAAAAAAAGTTTAAGAGTTAAAAAAACCAAAACAAAACAAACAAAAAAAAGCCTTTCATAACTAAAACAACTACTCATATGAGTCAATCAAATATCATGGCACTGTACAAAAACAAAAAAGTCTTTAATGTGGAAAACCCATCTCTGCTCGAGGGATGGATCACTTAATAAAGCAGGAGAAAGGTGCAGCAAAAAAGGAAGGTGCTTCATTTTGGGAGCTGGCACTGCTGTAGGAGTTAGACAGGTAGTGACAGGGTGCTGTTGACCCTGGAGGTGCTAACAAATGCAATCGTCGCCAGCAGCCAGAACGTTTTCCAGGGTGCAGGCGGTTCAGGGAGGAGAGGAGGGGAGTGGAAAAGACTGAAGATTGGGCTCCAGCTGGCATCGAGCCTGCTGTAGCGCCTGGACCAGCCGCCTCGCCAACCCAGACAGGCGGCCAAGGGCCAGCAGGCAGTGCCAGCTGGGAAGAAACCCTGCAGTGGAGTGCTGCACTCCAAACAAACAAAAGCCAAAACAGGCCACAGACCTGTCATTAGGCTGCGCCAATGCCCTGGGCCTCTAATTACTACTGACTCAGGATCAGCACATTCCACACAGACGCATGCTCTGGGTCACATAGTGCTCAGGTTCAAACTGCTGAGCAAAGTGTCATGTCTGCAGACTTCCTTCAATCAGTGCAAGCATCACCCAGAATGCTCAATTATTCAAATTAAAACCTTTTGCGAGAAGTTGAGGAAAGTGTGAAAAAAGTTTAATTTCCTAAGGGGATGATGAGAAACAAAGCTGTGTGTGTGCGCATAGCTTCATGAATTAATGTTTAAGTAGACAACGTCTCCATAATTCAATAGTCTTTTTTCTTAAATGGGGACATATTTATGTTCGGTCAGGCTCAGGCAATTTACAGCTTAACTAAACATCCAATGAGAGACACAAATTCGGCACTGAAAGAGACATCCCTAAGAACCCTGCCCCAGCTTGGACTCTGTCTCTGTTGACCTGTGTCTCTCATACCTATAAACATGCAGTACCGTTCCTTTTTTTTTTTTAAATACAGAAACATCCAATTTATTTATACCGGTAAACCATAATCACAATTAAGCATAATATGCTCTTTAACCTTCCACTTACAAATATATAGTTCTTGTATTTGTCATGGACCATGTCTTCACAGTGCAACTGGAAAAATGCTATATGTTACAAAAAAAACCCCAAACCATAGGAAAGACAAAAGGCTTCCTGTAGTTGATATCAGCTATAGCTTGGGCCCAATCAGATAAAGCACATTGTTACAGTCTGTCCACTGGGGAGTTTGAGGACATGCCCTATAATTAGTTTCGGCCAATACTCACATTTAGACAACCAGCACAACCTTGCTTTGGTTTCTGGCAAAGACAAAAGATAACTTGCGAATGTTATCCACTGTCAGTGAAATATTGAGAACAAAAGTACAACAGCGGCCTTAACGAGCATATGAGGTGGGCTATAAAGGCTTCATTTGCCTCAGGGCCTTCAGCATGTGGTTGCACACAAAGAAAGCCTGTCATCTGACATTGAGCATTCTATCAAGTCAGTGGTTAATTTAAAGACAAACAATAAAGGGGGATAAGTAGCAGCTGTGTGGTTGTGATTGGAAGAAAGTGAGGGGGGAGTCAACATTTCTGTTTTCTCACTCTTACTTTGACTCATCTGCTCCATTTGGAGACCCAGTTAGAGAGCTATGAAACCATTACCAAGTCCTACCTCATATCCTTTCATACTCACTCACACAAGGAAAGTCTAATAATGCTGAAACTAAGTGGGCAAGCTCAGAGGAAACTTAATGCAGACTCGACACGATCCAATCCAATACACACTCTGAAGGCAGAAGCTCCAGTCTCCAAGCTCTATGAAGGAGAGAGGAAAAATGTGGATCTCCAACAGCCAACCAATCAGGACAAGGGAGTGTTTGTACTTGCCTGTTAATTCAGAAAGCTCCCCTTGCTATATTAACATGAGTTCGCATCATTTCTTGGAGGTATGCCTTTGGACGAAACTGAAGCTTGGGGCTGTTTTGGCTTTCTAAACATACAGCTTCAATTAACCTTTACCAAGATCATCAGATGCAGTAGGATTCACACCACAAAAGGCCAGCCGTACCTGTACCTGTAAAGGATGGTGAGGGTGAACATGTCACTCTGACTGCACATTTATCACCTGCAGAAGCAGTGTTGAGCAGGCTGTGTCAGGTAAGAGAGCGCTACACTGTTCTGAGTGATTTATGATCAAAACACACACCTGAGTCCTCATAAACTGACTATGACACTCTAAGCCCAGGTGTCAATCTCAATCTCCGCCTGGGTGACACGGGCAGTTTTGTGTACCCTCAAAGGACCATGACGTGTAAGGCTAACAGCAGAGCTAACAATACAGAATATTCAACATTAGGTTAAGTTATATAATTCAGTTTTTGAATGAACAAATACTGTTTTTAAAAATTTGACACCGGCTAATGGCAAGTCTGTTTCTTCAGAAACATTAAAACTTCACAGTGCTGACAGTGTTGCATGTGTCTGGGCTTTATGAGTTTATGTTGTTACCATAAACTCAAGTCAGTGATGTGTGGAGGCCTTTTTGACACTTTTCTTCATGCTGTTTTTGTTCACTTTCCTGTTTCAGGTTTACTTAGATTTATATTATAAAATGGGAGCTATACAGGTGACTGGTGAGAAAAAGTCAA
Organism: Ictalurus punctatus; assembly: GCF_001660625.3. Lineage (NCBI taxonomy): Eukaryota > Metazoa > Chordata > Actinopteri > Siluriformes > Ictaluridae > Ictalurus > Ictalurus punctatus. The sequence goes on along the minus strand of NC_030428.2, from coordinate 15,514,844 downwards.
ACGCTCAATCTCAAACCCTGCAGGCCTTGGTACCGGCATCGGTACAGTAGCATACAGTTGTGCATTCTACAACTAATCAGATTTTTAGAAGTCTAACAAGACGTTTGGCTTCAGTGCTTAAAACCAATGACAGATACAGCAAAAAAATAAATAAATAGACAAATAAATAATTAAAAATAATTACTGCACTGTCTATCCCTGTCTCCGTAAGTTAACTGTGGAGATCGTCACACCTTGTGCGAGAGAGAGAATGCCTGGAGTGAAATGGCATTTATGAATGCCTCTATGTGGCTACTGCGCACTCCAAATCACCGACTGTGTTCAAAACGCGCAGGCTTATTCACTTCATGTAAAGCCTGCGGGTTTGTACGAAAACCATTTCATGAACTCAAAAAAAAGTAAACGGAGGCAGCTCAGTGATCTGCTTAAACCAGGCAGACATCACAGACCTCTGCAAATGCAATGCATTTAATGATATGCATCATATTCATGCTCTTTGTTATGTACTATACAGGACACACTGATTAGGACACTGTGATGAGGAGGGCATTTCCAGGTGTTCTAGCATGACTCTAAAGTGCAACGTGACACTTTGTATCTCCTAAGTGTATTTTAGACCATAGAGGGACCACAGGTGAGAGTAAGAGGACTTACCACAGTGGGAATGTAGTGGAGAGATGGCAGGCCTTGGTGGCAATAAAAGGAAAAATGGCTTCTCTCTCTCCAGATGCAGGACTGTGACAATGACATTGTGTACAGGGCCACACAGACCAGGCCAATCAGCACACAATGGCGCACTGAAATTACTGACAGTCAGGGAAGAACAGCATGATCGGTGCTTCAGAATTCCTAGAAGTCTGCATTATCTATTTAAATTGTCTGTTAATGGGATCGATCGATCAGAGAAGAGACAGGAGAAAAAAATTAATAAAACGAAAGCGAGAGAAAACCCAAGCAAGAGAATAGATGCTCCATGTCGTCACCTCATTATTTCCCTTCTTGACAGATGCCCAAGCTCACTCTTTCTCTGAATGGGTTATCACACACCACACAAAGACTCGGCGCTTTAAACATACCATTACATTTTGTGAGAATTTTTTTTTTTTATGCAAGAGAAGACAAATTCACCTGTAAACCGAACAAACAAATTCAGGCAAAAAGAGACGTCATTTCTGCATACTTGGCCTGTATCACATTGTATACAGATTCTTCTTCGGGCTTGCAGGACTTATTTGTGTCCAGTCACTCTAACAAGAGCATTATTACTGCCTTTGCCAGTTTTTTTTTTTTTAGTTTTAGTAGACCAGACAGAATGTGATCACTGCTTGTGTATGTCAGAAGTTTTTTGTTTTCCCCAGTCAGTGTTTTTAAGCTACTCTCATATCCAAGAATTGATTTACCTCATGCAATTCCAGTCATTGCTTTGCTCAGTGGATTAACAGCAGCAGACACTACAGAAGCACACATTCATGCTAGTTGTGAAGAGATCCTACCATGTTGTCAATCAAAAGTTGAGCTCCGTTCCCCTTTCTCACTGCTCCTGCTGGGGAATCATACAGGAGTCCTGTATGGCGACAGCTGCCCGACTCCAGATCAAACGCCACGCTGCCCTTGGTGTGACACGGCAGTCACTTCAAGAGCTACACAGTCAGTGATGTGAAAGCACCGAGAAACACCTTCACCAGGACAGACGAGACAAGGACGACTATCACCACCTCAGTGTCACACGCGCATTGACCCTGCTGAATTAAAAACAGGAAAAAGGGATAGTGACAGGATGAGACCTTTTCTCCCCTCGACAAACACCACCTTCTGAACAAGTAAGTAAAGTCAACAAGCTAGAATGTAATATTATGCAAAGGATGGGTGATCCCTACTGTTTAATTTATAGCCTTTAATCAGAAGTTTTAACTCAAATGGAGGCAGTGGTATTAATATTACTAAGTGTAATAGAGCTAAGGAGAGTTACGTCAGCACAGAGTTAGTCCGTTCCTTCAAACTAATGCATTCCTAATCTAAAAGCATAGCACTTCTGCTTGGCAGAACCGGTTTCCTCTGAAGCGTAGGCTTGTTTGCGCTACTGCTGTGTGTGTGAGCTTTCTCCAAAGCTAGCGCTCAGCACACACTAATAGGAGAAGGAAAGACATACAGAGTTTAGGTGTCACCATTATCTGTGTGGCTCTCAGCAGCAGGTAATGAGGCTGAGGCGTGCATGCTACAGGGGCTCATCCAGAGGTCTGTCAACAACCCAACAGCCTGCCACACACACACACACACACACGCACGCACGCACACACCCTAAGAAATGCATAAAGGTGTACAGTTCTCACATGTATAGTATAGACAATATGTATACACAAACTATGGAACAACCTTAAACAAGACTGGCTCGTTTGTTTCAAAACCTGGTGCGTTTTTTCCCCCTTGGTTCGGTTCATTTACACATACATGAACACGGCGATTACGCTCGGATCCGCACCAAAACAATCGGGCCGAGACTACCTTGTTCATGTCTCGGAATGTAAAGAAACTTTAGAGTGGTTCGCTTGTGGGAAGAAAGCAATCCGACCCAATGGACCAACCTGTATAGCAATGCGTGATGGGAACTGTGTTACGTTTTTAAAAAAAAAAAAAAGGAAAAAAAGTGTTTGCTTTGCTAATGGCTTGCAACATGAATAGCGGTTTAACTTGGACCAAAGGTAAAATGCCTCACTGTAATTTGGTCTGAAAAAAAACATATTTCTGAACAAAAGCACAGATCTACAGGTCTGACAATGCCTTTATTATCTAACGTGGACAAGATACACTACTGGTTATCTCTGGTTCTTTATAAATCTCACTGTACTGTATTCTGTCTAATAGTTGGTACACATGCAGTGATGTTAAACATAGACAAACTTCTGCTCGAGAAAAAGACTAAAAGCAATTAAAAATGCTAAAAGCTGAAGTAGAAGAAGTAAATGTATCCAAAGTACAATAAAGAATCACAAATGAAAGAAAAGCCTGCACCTCAAGCAACACACTGATTTTGCTTATTGACCATACATTAGTGCAACTTCAGCCAAGCGACCAAGGTCTGTGCAAACATTTACGAACAACTACTATGTGCCTAACCACTTAAATGTTAACTAACTTGATAACAGCTTTGATGTAAACTTGTCCGACATAATGGTTTTATCGTCTCTATATGATATTACACCTCCACGACAGCCAGTGACGTTTACTCGGATTATATTGCATTACCACACCTGTCACATTTGACAAATTTGGCATAGGAGCTCTGCAATTTAACATCAGAATATAGAAAATGAGTCTGCTAGTCTAGCTAAAGTGATACATTAAATAAACGCACAGTGTAACTAATGATATATGCATATATATTTTAGTGAGAGATATTCATGTTTTTTTTTTTTTTTTAATTTTGGTGTCTGACCAAGCATTTTCTTTTTAATTGTAGTATGTAAAAGTCTTAAATGACAAAAAATCTCAAGTCAAGTACACGTAATTGAACTCTGTATTTAAGTACTTTAGGAAAGCTTTTGCAAAATGTTTAACAAAATCTGGATTTCTATGAACAGAACCAACAGAGTCTGACAAAGGTCAAAGGCGAAGAGGGCACAGCTTGTTTGGAGGCAGCCGACTGGTGGCGTATGTCAGCTTCAGACGCTATGAGTGAAATGATGTGAGACTCGAGATGCTCTACATTTCTACTGTCTAAAATAAACCTGACAGGCGGCATTCCAAAAGAGTACTAAACACCCCACAGTCTAAAATGCCTGGCCAGTCTCAGAGCACATGAGAAACTGGAGATGCACCTGCTCGCTCGCTCTCTCTCACACACACACACACACCATGGCCACAAATGACTACTTTACATTTGTCCACAGAATAGATATTTGATTACAGATTGTTGTTCTGCTGCTTTTGGTAGCCGTAACTACAAGAAGAAACAGCGACAAACCGAAAAGCGCTGCTGTAAGCCCTTACAAGCTATACAGCTTCACCATGATGGAGGTGCATAAAACACCTTAATGGTGTGACTCGTGTCACTCTGAATCCTCCATTATGACTGTTTATTAAGCTCATAAAAGGCTGGAGGAATCATATCAGCCATGCTGAATAAATGTAGACCAAGGATGTAACCGAAACCAAACACATTATTATTATACAGAAAGATACGAATAAGAGGTTCTAAGTAATAAGAGGTATTAGTTTTTTCTTCCATCATCAGTGGTTTGCTCCAGTAGCCTGATTTTTCTCAAAATCAGCATCCCAGCTTCGTAGTACATTCTGATAGCATGTCCAACAACTTTTTTTTTTTTTTTTGGATTTTTTTGCCCCAAACTCCTAAATAAATCTGAGAACATATTTTAAGTGTCTATTACTGTCAATTATAACCAATATGGCCCTGATTTATTTATCGATCTATATTTTAAAAGTCAGCGTTTTGAAAGATCCTTGGCATAGTTCCTCAGCTTACACAGTCACATTAGACAGAAAGCAGCACATGGTATCTTGTTAAGAACAATTATGAACTTGAGTGAAGCAGCTGAGGAACTGTAGAAGTTCAGGAGTTGAATAAATGTCATTTTTTTTAAAAAAGTAATTTTTTATTTGCATGATTGCATTAACAAACTCTGCTCTTTGGCTTGTTTGACTCCTCATATGAATAAAACACAAGAACGCAACAACTCCCTGGCATCACGCCTCTACTCTTAGAGTGCAAAGCCCAAAAACGCTGAATTAGCTTAGTTCTGTAGCACTTGTAGAGCTAGATGTATTAACTTTATAGTAGCTTCCTTTCAGATAAAAGCTTATGCTGAATAAATACACGTAAAATAAAATTTAAATGTCAATTAGAATAATCCAGTAAAGTGATAATACACAGTATTTAAGTGACCTGTGTAAAGAATCATTACACAAACACATTCTTCTTTTGCCATAAACCTCAGTGCAATTATGCCACTTCTGGTTTTCCTAAAATGCATACTGCAAATTTCAGGTTTTGCATAACCTATTTTGCAGTGTACATACCCCATTTTTCTAACCTCAACATTTACATACAACATTTACAAAGAGCTGAAGTTTGTGATGGCTCAGCTGATGGCTGGCCTACACACAAGACCAGATCAAATACTACATATGTTTACAATTCTGAAAAATAGTTAGAAAGCAAGCCCTGTCTCTGTGTGGGTATGTGGAAGAAAAGAAGCTTCGCTCCTGCCACTCAGACTCATACTTTCCTTGGTTCTAGTCTGGTAATAAGATATTTCCCATCACTTCTCAGAAAGATATGGGGGGGGACCAAATAAATAAAAGAATAAAAAGAATAAGTGTGAAGGAAAAGAACACGCTGAACTATAATTTGTTATATCTTTCAGCTCCAATTAGAAATAATATCAAATCTTTTTGTTCCACTTCACAACAAGACTTCAAGAGGGCCCCCATGACTCCCTCCATTTGCATCCCCACACAGCCCACTGCTGCTCCTGAATCCCATTAATTATATGACCTACATAGCTGATAGTTAATATTCCAGGCTGGGAGAGAGACTGCAAGCCAACAGTGTGGAAGTCTAAATTTGGAGATCTTCAGGACATCAGAGCTCTCCCACAGAAGACGCTTTTTTCTGGGGTGCTCTCTTTGATCTTCTTTCTCTTGACATTGTTTGCAAATGTCTGTTTAATAGGACTGGCAAACACAAGAACAGAGTCACACACAAGTTTTCAAACAGGCCTTTCACCACCCACCTTACCATTCTGTCATCAATTCCTTAACTACAATTATTCTCACTGCACTGAGACATAAGGTGAAGGAGAGACATCAGAGTGAAGCAAGGTGACAGAGAGAACCCTGAACACCACAGTCAGTTCCCCAGCCACACCACCCGGGCACAGCAAACAAATAAACTATTTGTGCAATCGATTCTAAGGTTCAAATGTGAGACACAGCTGGTAAAACTATCTGTGCTTATGATCTTTAGATTCCAGTGTGACCGTCTCAAATAATGAGATGATGTTTTTTTTTTTTAAATAGATATAAACTTACGTAATAAATAAAAAATATTCTTATTGTACATAAATGTAACACAACAGAATGTTTTACAGAAAGCCTTCCTCAAGTTACTGTAAGCAAAAGTATGACTTCAGTAAGAATCAGGAAATATCTAGTGAAAAAAGCTGTTACACAAATTCAGCCTTACATTTCAGAACAAACAGTGATGCTGATAATGCTAATGACAAAAGACGAGATCGAAGTCTACAATTATGAATATCAAACTGACTCGTATGAACATTCTGGATTTGAATATCCATACTAACCTGGAAAAATTTGGATTTGAATCCATACTAATACAATGAGCATAGAATGTATACTGCCACAGACAGAGCAGACATTAGCAGTGGCACTATGCTGTTTTTAAAGCAAATAAAATTCTGCAGGAGCAACAGTATTCACCCTGACAGTACAGTTAAGCATTGCTACATATACAGGGTGTCCCAAAAGTCCCCATACATACTGTTGGGGAATATGAAAACTTTTTCACAAAATGTCTTCCCATACTTCATTTAAACCCCCCCGATAGACTTTAAGAACGCCTTTGACAAAAGAAGAACGCATCGAAATCATTCTCACGGCTGGATCGGGAAGCAGTCGCAAGGTTGCGATCGACTTTAACGGGAAACATGGCGAGCACATCACGCTCTACACTGATGCCAAACTGAGAGCCGAAGTTGGAAGAGACGACTCCCTGTGTGTTTACAAAGAAATGGCAATCATGTAGAGGATGACGCTAAAAAGTGTTCATTTCACTTATTTATGGAGACGTTTGGGACACGCTGTAGTATGTGCTCTACAAGTGGTTCATAGTGGTGCTCTAAAAGCCATAAAACGCCACTGGAATTAAGCCATGGAACGAAAATGGAGCACGAGGAACAGATCTACATACAACAAAGTAAAAGTAAATTTAGTCAAATGTAAGAGAGTAATTGTGATATGTTAATGTCCACCTATGAAGGTGGTGGTTAGACCCACACACACACACACACACACACACACACACACACACACACACACACACACATCTCTTAATCAGCGTCCAGTCGGGCTGTGGGCTTCTCTGAAGACTGTGGCCTGGCTGCTGTAAGCCAGAGCATGAATATGGAGCTCTTTTGCGGTGCGGGGCTTGCTTATGTTTTCTGTCTGATATCTCTGGCCCATTCCCATTTCAAAGGGAGGCCCACCCAGGGGTTTGACTTTTTGATCTGGGTTGGCGACAGACTCGACCACCTGCATGCTCTATCAGGCTCTGGCTTGGCATGATCCCCCGCTGACCGCCCAGAGTGGAGGAGCTGGGCACTGAGCACACTGTGGCCACTCTCTCTCTCCATATCTATTTCTCTCACTCTCTCGGAGAGGCCTTTGCTCTCATTTGGTGGACTTTTGAAAATTTTGGGATGAGTCTCTCTGCAGACGTTCAACACCACTGCCATTTTGCTATCTCGCAATAATGTTCTCTGAATGAATCCATGTTAGGAAAAACATACAGGTAAGAATGATGACTCGAGAATGTTATAAAGACAGAGATCTGCTAGACAACTGAAACATGTTGAAATAGGCGAGGTAAAACTCTTGATTTACATTGCTCACTTGCAATGTAAACCATTCCAAGACATTGCAAGATATGTAGTCCAAGATTACATTTAATCAGGTTCCACAGAGTATTTCTCTTCCTCGCAGTCCTCTCTGATTTCTTTGAAGCACTGATTGAATTGAGCAACTGGGCATTAAACCATCAACCATCAAGGCAAATGTTTTAATTGATATGATTACTCTTTAATGATATTATGATTTCTATAAGCAGGCATTAGCATTAAAAGTTAATGGGATGACTGTGACCATGACAATATAATTAAAACCCTCAGGAGTTGCGATGCTCAAATGAATAATTTACAGTGAGCTGGGGGGGAAGGAGGGGGGAGGAAGGGTTTACACAGCCCGACAGAGAAGAGGAGTAGGAAGAAGAGCAAGACAGAAGCTCTGCTTTCCCCCTGCTGGCATTAACGCCTTTGATTACAGGCCACACTATTAGTGCAAAGTATTTGGGTTGTGTCCTTATTAAACCCTGAGCCTTTTGGGAAACATGCTTCCTGTTTGATGCAGTGTAAGTGTTCTAAACAGAGAATCTACCAGAAGTCTGGCAGCCTCTGAGGAGGAGGAGGACAGCACACGTCACATCTCCTTGACTATCTTTAACCTTGTGGAGGAATAGGAATGCGTGCAGGCCCACGTTGCACTAATGGCTCCTTTGCTTTGGGTTAGGATGCTATTAAAAGAGGAGCCCGAGTGTATGGAGACATGTACACATGCCTCTTCAAAGTGGTAAACATGTGGACTTGCGTGGCCCTCTCTGGCTCCATCTTAGAACAATATTTACAACTTTTTTTATCACGGAACGGTAATGTTGTCCTCGTCGCACAGCACTGCCTCTCGAAACCAAACAAATTCTGGAGTGTGTGAATGAGTTTGTGCGTGCGTGTGTGTGTGTGGAATTTCCAGAACATCAGAGTTTGTAGTAGCAGTGGACTGGAGTTCACTCCGTTCCTCGTTTTCACATAAAATACCACCTTCGCATGGTAATACATGGTATAAATTACACCAGGTTTGAAAATGGATGCACTGCTATGCAGGTAAATTACAGCAATGGGAATAAAAACAACACGGTATTAATCAAATACACAGTCATTTAGGAAGTCTGCAGTCAGAGAGTGAAATATGTATGTATGTGTGTTTCCTCATTCCTCCCGACCATAAATGACATTGAATAGCAGTGTAGGTTTAAAGAATGAGCGCTTAATTTGCTTGCTTTCAGAGAGCCAGGAGAGGGGAAAAAGGCGCTCAGAGCCGTCATGCAGAAAGGCAGCAGGCAGGGGCATGGCAGCGCGTGGCAAAAAGCTCATAAATCCTGATTTGAGCTGGCCTGAGCCGGCAGCCACGCTACGCCACTACATTTCTTAAATGCTATGTCTGATTAAGTCTTCCCATTAGGTGACAGCTGAACTTTAACATTAATATGATAATATTGAAATAAGTGGTGTTATTTACTTAGCGCCGGGGCGGGATGGAGGGGAGGGGGCAAGGGAGGGGCGGCAGAGGGGGGGGATGATGAATGATTTCTGGACAGCTCTTGTGACACCAGGCAGCCGCAGCCTCTCTAATGAGACTTGACAAAATGGAGACATATGCAGAAATATTGGTTACAGTCTACGTCCCCGTCAACCTCTCTCTCTCGCTCTCTCTCCCTCTCTCTCTCACACACACACACACACACACACACACACACACACACACACACACACACACACTCTCTCCTTCTCTGTGTGCCGGCCCTGATTGTCTACAACCACTGAAGCATCTATTTCAATTGGCACTTCCTTCCTGGCCCCAGGATTTTAAATTTAGCTGGTGTCATTTACATATTACTCTTAATCAAAAAAGAAAAAAAGAAACAAAACCTTGCCGTCACGGTTCAGGGACAAGCGCAAAGGCACTTTATAAAATGGAGATGTGACAGATGAGTAAATTCTGTGTGAGCGTGCTTGCCTCTGTGCGTGCGGGTATGTGCGTGTGGATGGGTGAAAAAAGCGAGCCAGTGAGAGAGGGATATGAGGAAGATAGCATATAACTGTGTTTATGAAAGAACAGGTGAAATAAAATAGAAAAAGAGTATTTGCATATTGTCTTGATTATTAAAGAAGTATCATGCAGGGAAAATAGCTTTATATTGTGCAAATGTGAAGCAGACACTAGGGAGCCAGACTGCCAGGCTGCTAAAGCAAATAGGTAAATATTTCAACATCATTTCCATACAGGCAAAAGAAGTGCCATCGCTTTCAGTGAGGTACTCTGATCCTAAACTGTTTCCTTTTATTCACACAGGCTCACCTGGAGTGTGTTTGTGCACATGTGCGCATGTGTGTGTTCTCATGCACTAGACAGCACAAGACCAGTAGCAGCAGAAACGGGGTCCCTACCTTCCTCTTACCTTCTCAGCATGCCTGAAAGGACACGGGAACTCTTGCCCAAGTTCGCATCAGTCTCTCTCAACTGTAAAGAAAAAGACAAGAGTCTGTATACATACTGTATATGTGCCACTAAAAATCACACGCTTGAGCGGAGAGGACAAAAAGAAACTAAACCCATGTTCAGAAAATATACAAATTAGACAAAGCATTTACACTGATACACTAGACACTTTATTAGCAACAGCAACACATTTATGCTTTTCTGCTCAGCAAGGTTGTAAAGAATGCTTATTTGAGTGACTATAGACTTCCTGTCAGCTCAGGAAGTCTCTTCTGATTTCTCTAATCAACAAGCTATGTCAGCCTGCAGACCCTCCACACCATTTTTCATGTTCAGCACCATTCTGTGTAAACTCTAGAGATTATTGGAACCAAAATCCGTGCCAAGCTCAAAGTCACAGAGATCACACTTTTTCTTCATCCTGATGTTTGATACGACATTAACTGAAGCTCTTGACCTGTATCTGCATATGCTTATGCACTGTGTCACAGGATTAGCCGATTTGATAACTGCTTGAATGTGCACAGGTGCTCCTAATAAAACGGACAGTATGTATGTATTATTGGGATGGATGGATGGCTAGATAGGATGGATAGGGGGATAGATAGAAGCTCATACATTAAATTGCTCCCAAAACATAAGCCAGTAAAAGGTGTGGATTAAGCTTTGATTATCTTTCTAATATCCAGAGGCCAATTCCTTTTTATCTCACCATTTAATTTGTTCCCACTCTCCCTCATCGTTACTTTATGTGAATCTCAGACAGCAATAGAAGTGCGACCGCCATTTCTCTGAAGGAATGCGCAAGGGTGTGAATATATGTGCATGTGTATTTAGGAATGCTGATGCTGCTGTAGAAGAGAAATCAGATATATGATGCAGGAGGCCTTTCCAGCACAATGCCTGCTCTCTCCTAACACACAGCAGGGTGCCTCTCCGCTTTACTCTCCTGCTCTCTAGTAACCACTCTGTGTGTGTGTGTGTGTGTGTGTGTGTATATATGTGTGTGTGTGTGTGTGTGTATATATGTGTGTGTGTGTGTGTGTGTATATATGTGTGTGTGTGTGTGTGTGTATATATATATATATATATATATATATGTGTCTTGGCGCCAGGCACAAGAACAATAACAAAACTGGCTTTGGATAGGTTTGGGACATGGTACCGACGACAGTCTGAGATAACTCTCTCAATAAGGGATCAGTGTAAATATTATAATCAGAACCTAGAAAAGACACTAATTATATTCTGAAATAATGCGAGGCTGTGTATATATGTAGGAGCATATATGTATGAGTGTCTGCAGGTATCCCCTAAATTTGTTCCAATCTCTCTGATGTGCGGTCTTATGCAAAGAGGAACCCTTTACATCTGATGTTTTCACATCATGTTTTTCTTTTCCCCCTGATTTTTCTATTCTTTCTTTTTTTTTTTGCCCAACAAAATGCCTTTAAAGTGTAAGAGGCCAGTGGAGGCTCCAGGGAAGGAGGGTTATTCTCCACAGACAGCAGACCTTTGAAAGGAAATGTTTTATTTCCTTTGAAATGGGCTGGCAGCCCAACTGCCATGTTGTGGTCTTTAAGCATCCTTCATAAGGGGCCATCAGAAAGGCCCCTGACTGAGCACACTCCACCTGGGGGTTGGGACACAACACTCCCATATGGAAAGAACAAGAGAATGAGAACTTTTGAGAGAGGGAAAATTGAAAAACAGCAAATACAGAAAATTGAGACAGAGAGAGAGAATGAGGAAAATACAAAGGTTTATGGAAACATTTAAGACTAACATTGGCCAGTATGATGGACAGCATCTTCTGAAGACAGCATCTTCTGATGTGCTTAGAAATGATTAGTGTGTTAGCCAAGCTCCATACCAATCTGGAACATGGAGGACTTCACAGGCACAGTTACTAATTTACAGCCCATAGCTTGAATGCCAGTCTGTTAGCATGACCTAAAGCACTATTTCCAGAGAAAGTGTTAGACTTTGTGTCAGCATCAGTATACAATTCACCCAGAAGAAGATGGGAGGCTTTGGAAATACCAAGAACACAACCCTCGTTATGCTCACGATGACCATTTAGACAGTCTTGCATCATGCATGTCATTACTGCATGGGACATGTTAACTACAAAGATGTCTTCTTAGTGCTGTGCTCCTTATCAAATGACCTATTATCCATGTTGTACATACAATCGATCCCTGTAGTGCCAAGACTATATTAATGCACAGTGAGAGAAAGAGAGAGAGGGAGGCATGATCCACCCCCCTGACCATCACCGAGAGCACTCATGTCCTCTAAGATAGTGTGTGATTTGTAGTGCTTTACACTTTTTTTTTTTTTTTGTTTTTTTAACAAGTTAGTACTAACCAGTGCAGTTCCATGCAATCATTTAGCTTTAGTGGATTGTTTTAGCTTGTACATGAATATACTCACCCGCTCTCTGGATCTCTGGATCTTCTCGCGGTCAGTGTGTAGATTGGATAGAATCTCCTGGCCTATTTGTTCTGGAAAAGACAAAAACAGGAAGAGCATGAGAAGCCTCCAATATGTTCCTCACCATACGCATTCCCCATCATGTTTAATTACAATTCACTGAAAGCCCTTTTTTGTTGTACCTAGTACAATGAATGCTTGGGAGAACAATTTCCAAATAGGATTTTTTCCCCCAGAAACTTTTTCAAGGAGCTAAAGAGATAAAGAACTACCTTGAATGAGTACACTGATCCTGCTTTGTATTTTGCACCTGCAGGGACCGTAATCATTATGTAAAACAATAAATGATGTAAACTGCATAAAGGATAAATACACTGTAGGACCAAAAGCTTGTAGACACCTGAGCATCACACTCATATGTGCTGGTTGAACATTCCATTCCAGATTTAGTTCCCCTTTGCTATTAAAATAACCGCCATACTTCTGGAAAGGCTTTCCACTATATTTTGGAATGTGGCTGTCGGGACTTGCTCATTCAGCCACAATAGCATTAGTGAGGTCAGGCGATGTGGCCTGGGGCACAGTTTTTGTTCAAGTTCATCATAAAGGTGTTCAGTGAGGTTGAGGTCAGTCCTCTGTGCAGGCCATTTGAGGTGTTCCACTCCAACCTTGGCAAACCATTTCTTCATTGAGCTCGCATTGTACATAGGGGCATTGTCATGGAACAGGTTTGAGCCCCTTAATTCCAGTGAAGGGAAATTGTAATGTTGCAGCATACAAAGCCATCCTATACAACTATCTGCATTCCTGGCAGCAGTTTGGGGAAGACCCACATATGATTGTCAGGTGCCCACAAACTTTTGGCCATATAATGTACATTTCAGAACATGGTCAAAGTACAGAAACACAGTGAACATGGAGCAGAGGTTTGCTGTGTTGTGTGTATATAGCATAGCTTTTTAAACTAGCTGGGTACTCACAAAAGTAATGTAGAAACCTTCTGCTTGGCCAATCATGCCAAATCACCATTTTTATATAAAACAAGATTTAATAGAGGTTAGCTAAATGTATGTTTTTAAGATACCAGGTAAGAACGTTGGCCATTCTGTAAATGCTGACCATACATCCATGTTCAGTATGCCAAGCTCCACCCAAGTAGCTCTTATTTTGTAAAAAGGACCTGGATAAAAAGGACAGTGAAGCAGGAACCAAGGCCCAAAAATCACACCTGGTTCCTCCAGAGGAAATGGATTTAAACTTGATTTCCTTAAAAAGGTCCTGGGTTGTTATGTGGAAAGAGACGTAAAATCAGGAATGCTGAGTCCACTATATCGGTGACACTAAGTGAAGAAACACTCACCAGACATCTAAAATGCTGGACTGCCTTACAGATTGTGGACAATGGAGAAATCAAATGGCTATTATGCAGCCTGTACCATAAGTCTAGTCTTCTCTGCATGGGTAGTCTGCTAACACTCTAACTTCATTCACAACCTTAGTAAAAGCATTTTTTTTAAAAATATGAAACTCAACTTAGATGGAGGCAGATGTTGCATTTCTACTTATTAACATCTGCTTCATGAACTGGAGCTGTGAGGCAAAAGTGTTAGCTGTGATATGCTTCAAGGCCAGTGGAGGGAGCCTAATTAAAACTCAGAACCAAGAAAACTTGGGAATCCCGAACGAAATTTACAGTAAACGCTTTGAATACTGTTCAGTAACCCTGGGCATATCAAGTTCTACAATAATCCCAACATGCATCATGAGGCTGAACCCAATCAGCGCATGCAATATTGAGGAAACATTTTCCTTCAAAACGTTGCTCATCTGTCACCAGTCTAAACCCATTATACTCACATTTAGTAAACATGTAGAACAAGGCATTTGACAAGCTCATCAACGGTCACTGTCATGTGCACATCCCATGGGTCACGGAAAACAATAAACAAAAACCCCACTCCCGTTCCTCTCATCCAACACACACACACACACACACACACACACACACACACACACACACACACACACACACACACACAACCTGTGAGTAGACATTAGCAGTTTGGAGAGGAGGAGGGGGAAAAGAGAAGTGAGGAATCTTTGGTGCATTTGAAAGGCTCACTTTGATCCTTGCAAACAATTGTAAGTAAACAACACACTCATGGCTGGATTACATTACACAGGTGCAGCATTCAAAGAGCAAGTGTGCATACTCACGACACACAACGAATAAAAAGGGCTGCCTCTACCTGCTTAGAACAAACTCGTATAGACAAATATATAAGAGACAGAGAGGACGAAGACGTAGTTGAATTGAGAGCCTGTGCTCATGCATACACGTCTTCACCTTCATTAATTTCTATTCTGAGTGCAGACAGATTGAAGGATATCCAGATTAGATAGAGTTGCCAGACAGATATGTGACCGATAGGCAGATTAAAAGAGTGAAGAGCGATATTAATAACCATCATAACAGCAGCCAGTCAACAAGCCGCAGACAAGCGGCTGTGGTCGAGGGCGGAAAGCTTCTGTAAAGAAAATTAAGCACTGCTATCAGTCTCTGTCCAAGAGAGTGCCGTAAAACAAATGAGAGTGACCCCCAGGGCTCAAAAGAATGCTGCAATCTTTCTGATAGTCCGACTCATGAAAAAGGACACTCGTTCTGATGCTGCTACTGATGATGGATGAGACCCACGGGCTGAAGGAGAGAAAGTACAAACAAAATAATTCCATCAGGGAGGCCCTGAAAATAGAAAAATACACAGTAATGGAACCAGATTACACACACACATACATACACACACACACATGCACGCGCACACACGTGTGCACGCGCACTTTACTGCTTTACTATGATCACCACTTTTGCTCCACTAGACTCATCATGATCTAGTGAGCACAGTCAAGGTCTCCTCTTTAGGGGTCAAACATGCTTTTATAACCTTTAACTGCAATTGGACACACTCATATGGGTTACAGTTCTCAATTATGAAAACTGTCAAAATGGAAATTATTGATTAAAAAAGGGCAATGTTACTCAAGCAAACTGAACTAGGCAGCTGATTTAATTGCAAATACTTAAACAGCCTATAAAACTGTGATGTCTACTTGTACAGTGTTCCATCCAAGTACAAATAAAAATAAAAGCAGTAAAAGCAGCAGGACAGAGCACAGAATGTATGAGTGATGAGAGAGCATATGAAATCTATGGTGAGAAAGTGATACCTCCTCCCTGTATCCCTGCTGTGGTGTAAACGGTCCAAAATACATTAATGACTCTGGTTTCACTCAGCCAGAACAGGACCTAAAGCATAAATATTCCTTTTAGTTAAGAAAGCACAAATTGATGTTCTCATTAAACCCACCCTCCTTTTTAACCGCCAGCTTCCCTACTGGACAATTAGCTGTGTACATGCCACCTCCCATGAGAGAAGGATACAGTTCCCATCTCTGCAACTAGTCCACCCTTTTCTCTTTTCCTCTGCTTCTCTGATTATCTGTTTGTCTACAGATGCAATCAAAATGATTCAACCCCCATTGCAAATCAGGTTTATTGTCAAAATGTACAGACTTTCAGCTGTTTGCAATGAACAAATCAAACAAAAGCAATTGAAATAGTTCAACGAATGCTTCAAGTAGTTTCCCCCAAATTCAACTGAAAATGCAACTTATAATGATTTCTCCAGGTTCAAAATTATTCAACCGCCTGAATAGAATCCCTCACAACAGCACAAACATGCAAATTAGGTGTTGTCTCAAGTACACTTGACGACGTAAATAATGAAGGGCTTCGTTAGTTGCACCAGGTGTGCTTGAGCTGGAACACATGAAATACCTGAACTGGCTAGGGGTAGAAAATGTATGAAATACCTGAACTGGCTAGGGGTAGAAAATGTATGAAATACCTGGACTGGCTAGGGGTAGAAAATGTATGAAATACCTGGACAGGGTAGAAAAAGGAATCTATCAATGGCTGTTTTCTGAGAAGAAACCAGTTTTCTGAGAAGGCAGGTTGTGAAAAACCCTCGAGTGACTGCAAAAGACCTGCAGCAAGACTTGGTGGCAACAGGCACTGAGGTTTCAGCGAGCACGGTAAGTACGCACATACTAAATGCGTAGAATGTTTCCATGCCACAACTCCAAGACGTACATCACTACTGACCCAAAAGCACAAGAAAAGTCAGCTCAAAATCCTATAAATAAGCCACAGAAGTTTTGGGATTCTGTTCTGTGGAGCAATGAAACAAAACTGGAACTTTTCGGCAGCAATATATCTGGAGGAAGAAGAATGAAGAAAGAACACTCTGTCCACAGTCAAGCATGGTGGAGGCTCGGTGATGCTCTGGGGCTGCTTTGCATCCTCTGCCACTGGAAACCTGCACCGTGTGGAAGGCAAGATAGAGTCACTGAAGTATCAGGAAATCCTAGGAGAAAACGTCATGCTATCTGTGAGGAAGCTGAAGCTTGGGCGTCATTGGACCTTCCAGCAGGACAATGATCCCAAGCATACCTCAAATTCCACCAGGCTTGGTTGTAGAAGAAGTCCTGGAAGAATCTACAGGGACATCGGTCACGTGACTTAAACCCCATAGAAAATCTCTGGTGGGATTTGAAGAAGGCGGATGCAGCACGCAAACCCAAGAATATTACTGAACTGGAGGCCATTGCTCATGAGGAATGATTCCTCAGGAACGCTACCAGAAGCTGTGTATCTTGTTTGCAGCAGGTCATAACAGCAAAAGGGTGCTCTACTAAGTACTAAAGATGCTTGCCATGAAGGGGTTGAATAATTTTGAAACTGGAGAAATCATTATAAGTTGCATTTTCAGTTGAATTTGGGGAAACTACTTGAAGCATTTGTTGTGTTGAACTATTTCAATTGCTTTTGTTTGATTTGTTCATTGCAAACAGCTGAAAGTCTGTAAATTTTGACAATAAACCTGATTTGCAATGAGGGTTGAATCATTTTGATTGCAACTGTATACATCTCCCTATGTGCTTTTCTCTCACTATAATGAGAGCTCTGCAGGTTGTATTGAGGCCATGAGGCGCAGCAGATGCTGAATTTAGCTGGAGAAAAACTAACACAGACATTGAGGAGGAGGATGAGAGTTAGCTTCCATTCTCTTCCTGCAGCTTGGCACAGAAAGCCTGATCTCCCTCAGTCTTTTTCACCCTCTCTGTCCATCCATGTCTGTGGCCATTAGGGACTAGAGCCTTTATGCTGCATGACACACTGCCCAGTGGAAATTAAATACAATATGCCAGCCAACATAAACTTAACATCAATAGCACAAAGTGAAAAATGTCCAATCCTTGTCCAATAGCTACAAAAACATCTCTAGAATTATCCTTTAATTATTGTATTTTTTAAAAAATTATTATTTAGAAAAGCTATCTAATCATCACACGTAAAGCATGTCTGTGCAGGAAAGAAGAAAAAGAAGGAAAAAAGCTGCACCCACCAGTATGATTTTTTTTTTTGCTCATAAGGCTATAAAATATTCCTTTCCCGTCTAAGGCCCTATTAGCAATTTACGTGACCCTGATGCTAAGCTTTCCCTTGGTACTGCTAAAGATCCTCCTCCCTAAGGTCCATTTAACAAGCCTATTACTGAAATCTACAATAGCAACATCATTACCGAAGGGCCGATTTTAATTTAAGCTCTTAATCTGCTTATTGCCCAGTACGTACAGAGCAGAAAACATGCACGCTAAAAGGTCTATATTTTTTAACAAATGGATATTGAGTCAGATGCTGAAATGTCTGAATCAGCTCTAATTCAGTGATGATAGATGACAGGAAAAGTGATGCATGTTTGTATTACTTCTTCCTAGTTACTTCGTTCAGTTTTCATGTCTAATATCTCTAATGTCTCCGTCATGTTGCTGTCTCATCGTCTGTTTTTTTCCCGTCTGGCTGGGTAGCAGTCTGTACATCTTTCAGTGGACTGTCCAGGTCGGTCCACAGAGGCTCAATTCACTCTGGACATCCCGGGGGTCCGGATGTCACTCGTTTTCATTCCTCTTTTCCTGCTAGTGAGAAGAGCAGGAGAACACAACAGGGAAGACACTACCTCTCTGTTGCCTCATCCCTCCATCCCTCCATCCCTCCACCCCCCTGGTGGACATGTATAATTGGACACATAATCAATTTTACAGTAGCTGTTTGAGTGCAAGTCCTCTCTGAGTTGTCTGAAGACCTGTGTCAGTTCCCAAAGCTGAAAGGCTACAAACCCCGACACACGCTCACTCCCAGGCTCTGCTCCGCTCTTTATTATAGGGCCGCAGACACTTTTTTGATGGTTACTCTAGATGGACACAATCCACGGACAGCCAAATGAGAGGAAGAGTGCCCAGGGGAAGAGTAAAGATAAGCCTGACAGTAGGCAGCCACTCTCACACACCCTCTGGCACATGTACACATGCCCCTTTGTCTATTTTTTTGTGTCTTTTTTTTTTTTTTTGGAGTTATTCCCTTTCTGGTGTCAGAATATCATTTTAATCAAAAGTTGTGCACTGTTTAATAACCTACATTTTGGTCTCAATTATTTGTGACCTTAGTGAGCATTTCAGACATAAGAGAGAAATAAATAGCAACACATATGAAACATTAAGACTTGAACAAAGAATTTGCCCTGAAGATCAGGGAAAGGACAGCAACAGAATGTGAAGAAAAAGAGAGAAGAGAGAGAGGACAAAGGCGTGTGTGTGTGTGTGTGTGCGCATGTATGTGAGAGAGAGAGAGTGTGCTGGGCAATCAGGCCTCATTTCTCTAGGCTTTCTTCACTCAGCTGGCCACTGTTTTATTCATTGCCTTAGTTCTGACCCTACCATGCTCCTGTTCTGAAAAATCATTTCTGATTAAGACAAATCTTTATTAGCCAGTCATTCAAGTTAGACCATTTATCATGCGCTCTCTGACTCTCCTCCCCTCTCAACACACAGCACCACTCACCCGCTTCTTTAAGAGCCTGATTACTGACAATTGGTGGAGATGGAGATGTGAAGCTCTCTTATGGGTGATAAGACACAGGTTTAATGGGTATGAATGACCATAGCAGCAGGAGAGTGCACAGTAATTGAACTATTTGTTTAAAGCAGGAAGGAGGGGAAAAATGAACACTTCTGCCCTATCCCTTTTCCTCATCCCTGGCTGCCCTGGCAAAAAGCGGATTGCCATTGATGAAACAGAGCTGCTGCTCAGCCGGGTCCTAAATGAGGACGAATTAGAGGCAACGGCATGGTAAAGAGTTGCTCTAATAGTGATAAATCACTCAAAACGAATACATAAATACATGTAAAACAAACAAACATCACTGAATATAAATGCAAGTTAAGCAGCAGCAACTTGGAATTGTAGTAGGAAATCTAATCTCATATAATAGGAACCTTATCAATACATGTATTAAGGGTGAAAGCTTTCCTTTTCTCCAGAACTTCCATCTTGCCTTTTGGGTCCATTAAGACGGAAACTGGAGTGCCTTAGGGCTGTGCTATAGGCCCTTTCCTGTATTCTTTCTTTACCCTCGGCTGTTTACCATGAAGTTAGTAACTTTAAATACATCAGAACAAATTAGAAAGAGACTTACGTGTAGAAGACATTCTCTCACTCAAACCTACTTAAACCTGAAGCTGCAGAAACTGAGTGCATCAACGTCCTCCTAACATTCTTGCCAGCACCATATGACAAATGCAGCATAACAGCATTCAAAACCTACCAGGGAACGAGATCACCACAGATCATCATTGGGTTACCATTGAGCTCAGTGTCGGGCAGAATCAGGAACCCCACTCACCCCAACTGTAGCCTTTTTATACTTCTGCCATCTAGAAAGCAGCACATGTTTCCAGTACAGTCCCAAAACCAGCAGCCATCCCAACCCAAACGTTCTATACTACATAGTTACATATTACTACTTATTTCATCTCACAAGCCAGACTTCAAGCATTCACAAGAAACTCTGGCACATTTGGTCAATAAACACTGCCAAGAAGATGACAGACTATAGAGTTTTTCCTGTATCTTGTCACCAAACATGTAAGGTTATATCATTTACTCACTACTACCTGATTTAAATACTCATTGACGACTTTTACAAACAGGATTGAGAAACACTGCACAGAAATACATGTACATAAAATAATTCAAGACTCTGAAGCTTGTGACCAGAAAAGTGTACAAACGAATTCAGCTCCATGGGCTGCAGATAAAGAGTCCGAGGCTGAGATTACTATTTATTTCAAGTAGCCTTCAATAAACCATTTTCACAGTTCCTTGTGCATTCGACTTCTTATTGTCTAATTGTTTAATAGCTGTATTTCTCCAGCATTTGCAGTGTTTATAGTTCATCTCAGATCTCCCAAACTATTGCTTGTTGTCCAACTTTATAGTCTGATATTGTCCATATCTCATATATAACTGTAAAATTATGAAAATGTATTTGTCCACAATACGTATAACAAACTGGACTATGATTTATAATACAATTGATATAACCAATACAGCCTAAACAGCTCTGCATAATGTCCTTTTACAATTTGCCAAGACTTAATCACCCAGCCTTACTGAAGCATCCAAATGAATACTAATAGATTTCAGAGTAGAGTGTTATTATCTAGCTTACATGTTACATGTTCATGGGGACCAGAGGTTCAGGTTTCTTATTAAATGACCAGAGTTTCAATGCACCACTGGACACTATACATCTACTGCACCCATGCTGGTCATTCTCTCGCCCGACGACCGAACAATATTCATTAATTAAATTAATTATTTTCATACCTTCAATATAGAAAGTGATTTGCAT
Organism: Ictalurus punctatus; assembly: GCF_001660625.3. Classification (NCBI taxonomy): domain Eukaryota; kingdom Metazoa; phylum Chordata; class Actinopteri; order Siluriformes; family Ictaluridae; genus Ictalurus; species Ictalurus punctatus. The sequence continues at coordinate 15,493,515 of NC_030428.2, read as the reverse complement.
TTGCAGATCAGGACTGTGCTGAGAGAACATGTGCACCAAACGTGACCAAGTGGAATTAAAACTCTCATACAGCATCAACTACATTAACTCTATAGACTATATTAATATTGATCACTTGGTCACTACATTTTCCTTTTTCCATTTACCAGCGCATTGCGAACGTAAATAGATTATTAAAAGAAATGGCGCATTTTTGTCAGTCTTGAGTTGTGTTTGAGCATGGCCATTAAAAAGGGCCCAGAAATGCTACTGCATCTTCTTCTCAAGTAAACACAACAACAGCTTCACGCTTCTTTGTCCCCCAACTGGACAAAATCAGAATACTTCGGTCACACTGCCACTATTATTTAACGGACAATGCAACCGATGAAAAGGAGTCGTATGGATTGCAACATGAATACAGAATACACTTGCTTGTTCTGCATTTCCACACGCACACATGCACGCACGACTAGCCTGAAGAATGCCAACTAGTGAAATTAAACTGGTGCGATCTCAGAGCTGATAATACGGACGCTTTTCTCAGTAGAGACAAAGAGAAAAAGGAAGTGTAAGAAAGAGAAAAAGAACAACAGCGTACAGGCCAGGCAGCAACAGGGGGAGGGCCGCTCTTAAAATCAACTCAGTTCTTCCTAATCACACGCTGCACATTATTTCCCAGGCTTCCCGTAACTTCACACGCTGCAGAGCGAGTGAGCTACAGTGCACTGGATGGGGGGAGGTGGGGGGGAGGTTGCATCACCAACTTGATGCTCTTCTACAATCTTTCAAGCAGTTTAGCAACGTTAATCATCCTATTACTGCTGATTAAAGGGTTTAGCTTTTCTAATCAGAAACTTGACAGACAGATCAAAGGACCAAACATAAATTTTGCCTTTTAATTATCTGTACAACACCACACCTCAGGCTGTTCTTCCCTGCCCATCTCATAAAAAAAAAAAAAAATCCTCAGCCACAGATGATGCTGAGATCTAACACTTCCTAACAGTTCATTATCCAATAAGACATTAAAAAAAAACAAACATTCAGAGTATAAAAGCTGCCTTCACAATTAGCCAAGACCTGAGGGAACCCTGCAGTCCCGTGTTCCTGGATATTGCAGGACTCCAAATTGAATCACTTTAATTATGTTTGTCAAAAACGGACATGCTGTCACCTTCATTTACATGTTTTGACAGGAAGACTCTATAAAGGCTCAATGGGAGTTTAGCACATTTCAACACCTACTGATTGCGTTGTTGTTTTGGTCTCTGTTTAATAACCAAAGTAATTTGAACTTTGTTGAAGCACCCCTCTTTTTTTTCTACACTGTATAACAAAGAACAGGAGCAGACAGTATTTGAGCAGTTATCCTATTATGTGTTATGTTAAACCATCATTTATAATAATTTAAACATCGTTAATCATACCAATAAAAGAAGCTTTACTGTGTAGGGTGGACTTGATGTTATTTGCCTCTGCACAGGTTAGAAACCAGGAGCATGTTCGACTTTTACAAGACAGGAACGTATGTGGTATACGTGTGTTTATTTGGTGCAAGAGAACAGAAATCTAATACCGGATCTGTGAAAGGCAAGCGCAGTCAAAGTGGGGACTCCAGGTAAAACTTTCGTGTTCAGGTTTATTGTGAGTTACTGGAGGACAAATGAAGAAATAATAGTTTGAGTGCTACAGGAAGTTCCTTTCTATTCCTACTGTTTTAAATGAATCACAGTACAACATTGTGAAAGATTCTTAAAGCACTGCATATTAAAAATGTACTCATTAATACAGAACTCCTGGCACACTGGTGCAGTAATCAGTGGCACCCAGAATGTCAGGTTAGAGCAATTCCTTGCTGAAAAATGATTTTTCCTTGTACGCGCACATTATTTTTCTTTCAAACTTTCCAACTCCAGATTTCTCTGATATGTTCTTGTGAAATATCGCCGTGTGTTCCCTTACTTGAAGTTCCCCCTTAAAGATTGGTGTGATAAGAAACTGTATCTGATGTCTGAGAAACCTGACAAGCCTGCTGTTACTGCTGTGTGGGAAGACCTGTGGCATTTCCCCCTTGGGACAGAGTGAGCAGTTTCTTTTGACTGTTCAGAAACTGCGTGCAGCAACGTATTCACTTCAGACTTGCAGGTCCCACACAGAGACAAGGGTCTGTGCCTCATTGCTTCCATGTGCTCTTCATTTGGAAGAAGGTCTATTACAGGTCACACTTACAGCAGTATACCCGTATAAACACTGTTCCGCACAAGTTAATATGTGATTAACTTAATTATTGCTTTTCAAGAAAAGCTAGGTTCCGAAACTGCCCATATTGACTAACGTCGAAGCTGAGTACTTTTTACAAGTATTTTTCCAAATGTTAGCATTTAGTTGTAATCCAAAATAAGAAAAAACACAGGAACAAAAATTTTCCCCTCTCAATTTATATCTTGCGAATTGCATCGATGGCATGCCAATGATTTGTAAAATATATACACTCTCTAAACAAACGTGCATTCTCTGTGGAAATAGAAATGTCTTTGTTGATTTCGTTAAAGCAGCAACAGAGGGCGTGAAAGCAAGGCATCAAACATGAGCGTAAATGGGAATCAAGCGGCATCTCGCAACACTGTGCTGTTAAAAAGTCAGAGCCCTGACAGTTTCTGACAGTTTTCAACACTTTAATATTCTGTCAACTCGAACTTTGAATTCATTAATACACTGAAAATTGTCTGGCTGAAGATGTTTACCAAATCAGCCTCAAGTTGAGCATGGAGCAAAATGGTGTTAAAAATATAAGATACAGTTTCTAAATAGATAAATAAATAAATAAATAAGCAAGCACTATGGCAAGCATAAAGCTTCACAGACACAGCAGTGAATATAACTCAAAGTGTGAGTATTTGTGTAAATGTTGTCTTATTTTTTTTCCCCAGTTTACATTAGTAAAAATGTCAAAAGGGCAAACAGGGGATACATTTCCCTCCACACAATACATGAAGGACTAATCCTGCAGCCGCTCTAAATGGCCTTGGTTGCTCTGTTCCTACATTTTTATTCTATTGTTCTTCTTCTTATACACTTCATATTTCGTTCTAAAGTGTCCGGCACATTTGTTTCCTGGTAAACAGGAAGAGGGATTATGACAGTCAGTACAGTACAGTGTGGCCTTGTGCCCACTCAAAACACAAGATTGTTCTCCCGCTTTCAGTCAATGCCAACACACATCGCATGTTTAGTGAAAGTCAAATAATAATACTATTATAGAGGGGAGATGAGGCATGGAGGGAACTCACAAAAGAGAAATGCATCATGCGCTTCATTTAACAATGACCACGGACAGCCTAATGAAGAGAGATTATTGTGATTGAGAAAATGCACAACATTACACATACTACTCCTTGGTTGGGGTGTGTGTGTGCGTGCGTGCGTGTGTGTGCGTGTGTGTGTGCGCGTGTGTGTGTGCGTACGTGTTCGTTCAACATTGCAGAACATCAGAAACTCTCCTCAGAGCCACAAAGACTTCCTAAAATGATCCAGTTTCTTTAACAGTGGACGAAAAAAATTCAATACACTGTACATTAAACGTACACTGAATATACTGTAAATATACTGAATATATTACACAGAGTATAAACACAGTAAACAAGGCTTTTAGTTTCTATGCTTGATACACACACCGAATACCTCTAGCTAATGATACTCTATATGTTTGCTCAGTGAAACCCAATTATTTAACCCAAAAATGAAACAAAAGTAGTTCTCACAAGAATGAGAGCTTAAAAAAAATGAAATAAAATCACCTAAAATTGTCAGATATGCCGCTTATCCTACACAGGGTCACAGGGAGTCTGGAGCCTATCTCAGGGGACTCAAGGCACGAGGTGGGGGACACACTGCGAGGGGTGCCAACCCATCACAGGGCACAATCACACACTACGGACAATCTGGACACGCCAAATAGCCTACAACGCATGTCTTTGGACTGGGGGAGGAAACCCCCGAAGCATGGGGAGAACATGCAAACTCTACACACACAGGATGGATGCGGTATTCGAACCCCGACCCTGGAGGTGTGGGGCAACAATGCGAACCACTAGGCCCCAAATATCAATTAGCATCAAATAACATATTCTGTTGTATGCATGTTACAATATTACCAACTGAAAATACTTCAAAAGGCTGAAAAGAGGTGCCGAAAATAGGGAAAATATAACCAACATGCACATGTTTCAATTCTGATGGGATTCCCAGCAACGCTACACGTTTTCATTCGACAACTGCAATAACCAACTGAACAGGACTGAACTGGTGTCGTGAAATGGATGAATTAGCAGCAAATTACTACGAGGCACAGCGAATAAAACTTGACATGAAATCAGAAGGGCTAAGAGAAAAATCACCTCAGCACTGCTGAATTAACCACAGCAGCCTCCACACCTTGCCTGACCTCCCTGCCATCTCATCCACTAATGAAGCATATCGAACTTTTTAGACATAGCAGAACTAATTTAATCCAACTTCTGAGAGCGCTGCTCCATCAAATTAATTATTCATAAAGGACACGATATTATAACTCACTTGTCAACTCTGTGACTGTCCTTTTCAAATCTCCCTGTGTGTTTTCTCTTTCTTTTGTCTTCTGCCTTTTGTCTTCCTCCTACTCGTGCTTTTTAATCTATTACTGAATGTCACACGTTGGCACGGCTGCAGCTGAACAAAATTATTTACTTGTGGTGTTTTTTGAAGTTGCTTGGTGGTGGCAGGAGAATCGAGCTGATTGTGGGCTATTGTTTGGAAAGCAACTCCCTATGGATGGCTGGGATCCAGCGGCAGGGCCACTACCAAAGCATCGTAATAACATAACCTGGATACCTTTCAATCTCTCATGAATAATACATGGTATCTCACTGAGCCCACCTCTCCTTAATGTTGTTTAGATCAGTGGGTAAGAGGAGGGCGATGAGGTGGGCTCAGCACGCTCAGTCCTGTTCTCTCTCACACACACACACGGAGGCTCTCTCTCTAGTCAGCGTGATGGAATGTGACCCCAGCATTAGTGACAGACAGAAGAGCCGCAAATTTACCTGGAACCCCCACGGCCTGCTGCTTTCACTACTATAATAAATGAGACTCGGTGAGGAGGCCAGCCAAGCAATAAACATGCAGAGAGAGCGCTGATCACTAACTATACCCTAACATAAATCAGACCAGAAAATACTGTAAGCTGATCCTGTTTAAGAATTTATTAACGGATGGGTTTTTTCTTTTAAATAAAAAAAATAAAACAGCTTCTGGTCTTACTGGCAGGACTGTAAATGGCATGTATGCAGAAACCTGGAACATTTGGTATAACCTTGTGGGTGCTTAAGAGGTACGTCACTGCTGGTCGGTCTTAATTTTGTGGAAGTTTGTAGAAGAATGATGTCACATCACAACAATCTACCATGCAATTAAAAAGAAAAGAATACCAAGTTTCATACCTACATACATATATGGGAGGAGTGCAGAAAGAGGCTCCAATGTCTTGTAACAGTCAGATGTAAAATGTAAAGCTGTAGCTTAAAGTTTTCTAACAAGCAAAAGTCAGGATTGAGTGCTTTGCGATGTCTCTAATATGACGAGCTGAATTTTTTTGTCTTCGAGGGAGAGAAATAGAGGGTAGTGAGTTTTATAATGTAAGCGAGATCAGGATATGACTTGTTTCGCAGACTTTCCACAACATGACTAACTTAAAAGCGAGTAAACAAGATGATACAGTGTTGTTTAATTAGTGAAAACGTATTGATTTTGACAAATTGCTGTGGTATAAATGGGAATAAGTCACTTCAAGACGTGCTGTTACAAGAAAATAAACAATGAGGTGTTTTATTCCTTTTATACCACTATATGTCCTTAGACTTCCATTAAAAACAAAAACACGCATATGATTAAACATTTTTGCAACCACTGCACGATGATGAAAATCCAGGTCTTTTAATGGATGGCTATATTACTTTATCTACACCCCTGTTGATTAAAACAGCAATGAGCTTTGAGGAAACTACGATGCATGCAGGCACACCAACACACGCACGCAGATCTGTGGGGGTGAACAGCTGTGTGACCGCTGAGGACAAAGACACTGCTGTTAGCGATACTGTGCTGTTTATGGACTGAGAGATGCCTTACAAACAGAGAGTAGTACCAGGAGCACAAGCTGCCCTAGAACACACACTTACAAAGAGCTGCCTGTCAGCAGCCTGAACCAGCAACCAGCAGCTCACCAACACCACTCGCTGTTCTTTCTGCCATTCATAGCTGGGAAAAGGTCCCACGCTTACATACAATATGAAAACAAACTAATACAGCCGGAAGAGGCACAACGTAAATATATATTTTTAATTTTCCATGAATACAGATATGGTCTAAACCTGTACATTTTGCACAACGCATCAAATGTCTGAGTCCTGCGCTTTTGAAAATAAGTTCTCACAAGGTTTCACTGGAAATTATTGTTTTGGTTTTTTGCAAGGCCTTTGTATCACTTACAGTTGTGCTCATAAATGTACACACCCCTTGCAGAAACTGTAAAATGTAAATAATTAAAATATAATAAAAGGGATCATAATAATTGCATGGTGTTTCTTATTTAGTTCTGCCCTTAATAAGTTATTTCACATAACAGATGTTTACATGTAGTCTACAAGACACAATAATAACTGAATTTACACAAATGAACCAGTCCGAAAGTTTACATACCCTTGATTTTTAATACTGAGTGTTGTTACCTGGAGGATCAACGACTGTTTATATGTTTTGTGATAGATGTTCACGAGATCACTTGTTTGTCCTGAGCAGTTAAACTGCCCGCTGTTCTTCAGAAGAATCCTCCAGGTCCTGCACAATCTTTGCGGTTCCAACATCTTCTGCATATGTGACCCCTTTCCAACAGTAGCTGTATGATGTGGAGATCTTTTCACACTGAGGACAACTGAGTTATTATTACAAAAGGTGCAAACATTCAGTGATGCTCAAGAAGGCAACATGATGCCTTAAGAGCCGGGGGTGTAAACTTTTGAACAGGACAATTGGTGTAAATTGTTATTATTTTTATTTAAAGATCTTTATTTTCCACTTAGCAATGCCCTTTAGAAGCTACGCAAGATATTCACACATTTTCCAGAAGACAAATTAAAATATTAACTAAAATGACAACATTTCACTGATTCTGCAAGGTATAAGTAAACAAATGACCTCAACTGTATATCTGCCTAAATAGAAATAGAAAAACAATAGACCTCTTGCACCTGAGAATGTCCCTGATAAAGTAGTGTGTGTAGATAAAGAGTACTTTGGGCAGTGCTCACATGGTCTTAAGGTAAAGTCTACTCAATTATGCCTGCTTTTACAGTGTAGTTTTTTTTTTTATTTTTTTTTATAATGCTGGCAATAATAATGCTGTCACAGACAAAAAAAAACAAACAAACAAAAAAACCAAACAAACAGAAATAGTGAAAGAATTTCGAACTTACGAGTTTAAAATTGATCTTAATTGGTCCGATCTTTGAAATCTTTTAATATGACGCTCGCCGGTGGACGATTTAGCAGCGATGCAAACACCAATGGCTGACAACAAACTGAGGAAGCGCCGGAATAGTAGAAGTTTTGGACCAAAATCTTGTAATGTGATCACTGATATGACATGTGACATGAGCAAATACACAAAACAAAACAATTTACAATAGGAAATAAAACGTCAGTAGTGATGGCCTCTGATTTGCCTCTTTCAGATCACCGGACAACTATAAATGTAAAAAATGATGCACATAAAGAGAAGAAAAGAGTAGTATGAAATGATTAGCAGCATTGATATGAGTGTGTGTGTGTGTGTGTGTGTGTGTGTGTGTGTGTGTGTGTGTGTGTGTGTGTGTGTGCGCAGATGTGATTATAATTTCAGCTGACGCATGACAGCCCCCTGCTCGCTGGAGAGCAGTGGCCGAGGCAGAAGGGCACTGACTGGGAGCACGGAGAGGCTGGCACAGTGTCTCGACCTGGCCTGGCATGCTAACCTAACCCTAGAAGTAGAGCTCGCCCCTCTCAGGAGACGGCAGCCAGGCTAACGAGGGGATGGATATGCTGCTTAAAAATTCCCCCACAGCCTCGTTGTGCAAGCATGACGTGAGGACATTTTACAGCCGCCTTATGCATGAGTAGTGGCACTCGTGCTTTAGTTAACTGGGGACTTACGAAAATACATGCAACAGGGAAAAAGGGGAAGAAGAAAAAAAAAAGAAAAAAAAAAAGAAGAAAAAAAAGAGACTGAAACAAAAGGTTGGGTAAAAAAAAGGGGGGGGGGGGGGGGGGGGTTCCATTGGCGTTTAGAATTGGCTCCGTCTGGAGATCTGACAGAAGCGAAATGGTATTCTGCCTTTCATTCCTCGTAGGCCGGATGTCCATACAGGCATTACTAATTTGAAATAAATGATGTTCCATTCGGCAGGCTCTTTGCAATCCCACGGCATCGGCTACCATCCCTGCGTCTACGCTTAAGAGGAACACAGGCAAGCAGCAAGCTGCAGGAGATTTCATGCATCGATATTTGTGCTACAAATTAAACTTTCCTAGACTGTATCTACTGAGCTGCATAATTAAAGGGGCTGGTGGTAACCATGTCATTTTCCATGCTTGCATTAAGGGAAAAAAAAAAAGTCTGAAGTACAAGAGCAACTCCAAAAGAAGAAGCGAAAAATCTTGGATGTCATACAAAACATCAAGGTTTTCCTTCCGTCTTCCTCCAAAGCATAAATTAGCAGATATTTAAGATTATGGAGGGTTTTTTATTTTTTTTTTGCTCCTCCTAAGATATAAAAAATGGATTAAATGAAGCTGAAGTTGCGTTTAATGAGCCCAGTCGGGACATGTGGAGGGCTTTGAGGAGAAGTAGGCCCCAGTGCCACTCCCACAGCTACAGCAGCTTCTGGCACTTTCACCTCAGCAGGGCCTGGGGCCAAAGTCCAGCGAACACACTCCACCTGGAAACACATTCTGCCCTGTTGGGCCAGATCTGAGCTAATGTTCCCTCTGCAGGAGATCACACACACTTCACAGCAATACCTCTACAAACCGAGAGCAGTACAATGTTATATGCTGCAAAAGTGTATTATCGACTCTGCCCTCTCAAAGGAGTTACAGTTACAGGACAACCATGTGACGCTTCAAAACATGGTACAACGTACGCGTTTCCCAGCTGTGCAATCTCGGAGAGCAAAATAATTATTGCTCTCATTATGTTTATTTTCTCATTCCGTTTTTTTAAACATACCTGAAACTTTTAGTGTTGCTGACAAAGAACAGAAAATAGTACAGACAGAGGGCAGGAACCAGAAGAATCCCTGTCCTGTTCTGGCCCTCAGCCCAGTAGAGCTCTGTGCCCTCTCAACAAGACTCCGTGTAGTACAATACCACGCAAGACACAGGTGTGCCTTTTCAGTCGCTAATGCTAACAAGTGTCCACAGGTTGGGTGGAGGGGATGGGGCAGAGCCAGATGAGTGGAAGGAAAAAAAGGGAGAGGTGAAAGGGGGAGAGAGAGTCTGGGCCTTAGCAGGTAGCCTTGGATCAGGGCCAGAGAGAGGTCTGGCACATTCCTCAGCTACTTCTCCTGTCAGCGATTAGCACCTGTCAGAGCCCACTGTGCTGTCATTTACAAATAGCCCAGATTAAAATACCAAGGCAGCACAGGCTTGAGCTCACTGGCCTCTCTGGCATGAGTGGGGAAAAAAATGAAGGAGAAAATCTTGTAGAGGAAAAAACTGTTTGCAAATGGAACCATATCAGCATATCAGTGCCAGCAATGTTCATGCTTTGCATCACTTAAACTTGCTGCCATTGGATATTATTTTCAGCCAATCACGTTGCAAGACAACTTTATCAATGCCAAAGTTACTCTGAACACTCACACGAGAAATGATGCAACACAAATATCCTCCTAATCAGAAGGTTGTAAAATATTTATGATAAAATTGTATTATTACAAATCATGAACTATCATGGGATAAATGGTCGTTAAGAGGTCATGCTCTTTCCCAATAATGTATAGCCTTTTGTTTACAAAGAAGCCCTCCTGATAATTTCATGGGAATTATTTTCCCCATCGGCGTTGGAAAGTTAGAATCAAAATCTTGAACATACCATCCGACACGTGCTCCCTTCCCAGTGAATTATATAAAATTGTATAAAATGTGTGAAACAGGAGAGGGAGGAAATCCTGAGACTAAGATCTATAGAGGTTAAAAAAAAAAAAAATAGCCAAAATAAGCAAACTGGGGTCACACAGCTGAGAGTGTGTGGAATGAAAGACAACGCAAGATGAAATTCTGAAATCAGGCCTCACTTTCACACAACACAGTACAAGTCCATCAGTCATGACCAGCACGAGCAGTGGAGGGATCTTCACACAGGGAAAGCATGCATCAAAACTAGTCTAATGAATCGCGGGGGGCGGGGGGTGGGGGGGTATTTTTGTGTGACAAATCTGATGCCAGGTGTAATGTACAGTCCTGACACTGAAAAATTACCTATTTGTCCAACGCTTTCCTGCATATGCGTAGCCGCGTGTCACTCAAAGCTAGCATGGACCAATGACAGGTAGATGCTGCAGTTCCACTCCATTACAATCAGCAGCACACTCATCCCTCAAACACACAGGATGCTTCAAGCTTACTCGGTATGCTATCTCAATGAAGAATTTAGTTCAGGGAAAATGCAGAGAAATGATATTTTGTGGCATTATGTTTAAGAAATAAGATATTGCAGGTTTATTATAGTGTGTTTATAGATACCTTCATAAATGGAGCATGTAACTCAAGCTATTGGGTTATACATATAAGTCTAGTTTCCCCCCCCCTTCTCCATTTGTTCATTCATTCATCTTTGGTAACTGTAGATGACAGGAACATTGGGCATGAGGTGGGAATACACCCTTGATAGATTCACACCTACAGTAGAGGCAGTTTGGTCTAGCCAATCTACCTACTAGCATGTTTTTGGGGGGTGGGAGGAAACCCGGAGAACCCAGAGGAAACCTGATAAATGATGAACATGCAATACTCCACACAAACAGTACCCTGAGCTCAGGGTCTAACCATCAGACATGGGGACCCTGGAGCTGTGAGGTGGCAATGCCACGTGCTTCACAACTGTGCCACTATTATTTTTTTCCATTGTTTGAATAACCAGCCCCATCTGAAAGTATTGGAACAGCAAGGCCAATTCAACTGTTTGTGCTATACAGCAAAGGGTTTAGGATTTCAGCTTTTATTTCCTGGTATTTACATCTAGATGTGTTAAACAACATAAAACATAGAACCTTTTGTATCAGACCACCCAGTTTTTAGGTGAGCAAAAGTATGGGAACAGATAAGTCTAGAAGTAAATTAAAGTAAATGACGCTTAATAATTGGTTGCATATTGCTTGCCTGCAATAACTGCATCAAACCTGCGACTCACTGACCACCAAATTGATTGTTTCTTCTTTTGTGATGGTTTTCTAGGCTTTTTTTTTTTTTTTTTTTTTTTTTAAAAACCACAGCCTCTTTCAGTTGTTTGTTTCAGGGGGGTTTTCTCTTCGGTCTCCTCTCCAGGAGGTGAAACGCATGCTCAATTGGGTTAAGGTCTAGTGATTGACTAGAGCCTAAAACCTTCTATTTTTCCCCTGATAAAATCCTTTGTTGAGTTGGCAGTGAGTTTGGCAGTTGTCCTGCTGCATGATAAAGTTCCTCCTGATTAACTTGGATGCTTTTCTCTGTAAATTGGCAGACAAAATGTTCCTGTAAACTTCTGAATTCATTCTGCTGCTACCATCATGAGTTACATCGTCAATAAAGATTAGTGAGTTTCTTCCAGATGCAGCCATGCAACCCATGACACTACCTCAACCATGTTTCAGAGATGAGCTTGTATGTTTTGGATCATGAGCAGAGTCTTTCTTTCTCCACACTTTGGCATTTCTATCATTTTGGTAGAGGTTAATCTTGGTTCCAGAACTTTTGTGACTCATCTCTGTATTTCTTTATGAATTCCAGTCTGGCTTTACGATTCTTACTGCTGAGTGGTTTGCATCTTGTGGTATGACCTCTATATTTCTGCTCTCCAAGTCTTCTTCAAATGGTGGATTGTGATACCTTCACCCCTGCCCTGTGGAGGTTTTGGTGATTTCTTCATTCTTTCTCCTTCACAGCTTTCACAATGTTCCATCATCAGATGTTGTTTTCCTTGGCCGACTCATTCGGTGTCTGTTGCTCAGTACACCAGAGGTTTATTTCTTTTTCAGGACATTCCAATATGATGCATTGGCTATGCCCAGTGTTTCTGCAATGACTCCGATTGATTTTCCCTCCTTATCAACTTCGAAACAGCTTGCTAACAACTGGGTTGGATGAATGTTTCTAGAGGAGTCTATCTTTGTTTAAAGCGTACACAGTTCTGCTTTTAACAGCGATGTCAAAATGAGAGTGAAACTATTAGAATACAGTAAACTGGGAAATATATATCTCTTTATAGATGATTGATTCAGACAATAAAACCTGTCATTTGGACCTAGCATACTATACAAAACCAGCTAGGCAAACATGAATGAGTAACATGCCAGGTTCATTAGGTTAAATAGCACCTAAAAAATATGACAGAAATATAAATTGTGTGCGCGAGTTGCCTTCATAGTATTATGAAGCAATAAAGGCTTGATTCACTGTTCCACTGGTCTAACACAGCAGGCCCAGGAGCAAAACCGGTCACATACCAATCACGCTGTACAGCCCAGCATCATACCATACACCCAAAACATATAGGAACACACACAACAAACAGAGAATACATACTGTATGATTAGAAATTCCATATCTGCCTAATTATAATATTGACACTTCATAATGAATTATTGATGAAACAGCAAACAATTATCAACATTATATTTAGTGCACTTCAGATCTCGACTCGCACTACTGAAGCTTCCATGTTCATTGCCTGTATCCCTTTATTGCTCCCTAAAAGTTACAGAACAAGCAACAGGGCCTTATTGCCATAACAAAAACCAAAATAACGAAAACACACCTAACAATATTCAATACATCATTTCCATGTTCAACTATACGATGTATAATGTATAGTTTGTCCGCTAATCACGCACACACCACATACATGCATACTCACGTACACGTGTACACACACACACACACACACACACACACACACACACACACACACACACACACCTGTGTGTGCAGGGCTGAAGCCCATGTGCAGAATAGGAGTGTGAGGTGGATGAGTCTGACCCTTGTGGCTGCTCTCCAGGGCATAAATAAACATGCGTGTGCCAGGCAACCCTCTAATCACAGGCCCTGAATCAAATTTATTCAGGCATTAATATTTTAGCGCACAGCCATGTGAGAGAGCATGAATGATTAATTTAGACATCACCTCTGTCACAACGTGTTACCCATATGGCCTCTGATCCACTTTTGAGAATACTAAACAAAGACTTTTTTTTGTTGAGTTTTTGGTTTTGGGCAGGAGTCATGCTCAATGAATGAATCTTCACTAGAGCATGCGTTAATATATAAAGTACTAATTCTTTATAAGCACAGCACTACGCTGAACATTTTGTTGTAACACACGAGCAAAAACTCTCATTTATGCTGATCTAACAAGCACACACGTGTCCTATTCTAGAATCCATGTTTTCCTTTCCAACTACTCTCTCGATGTCAACCTTTCCTCGTGCTTGTGCATTGTGGCCCCAGCATGGGGCCTGTGCTCCTGCATGGCCTCTGATTGGGCTTAGTGTTAGGTCCTGCTTGTCTGGTAAGCAGAGATCACAGATAACAGAGGAATACAATTATGCCACTCCTGCCATCTCAAGAGCCTCAGGGTTTGGGCAACAGTGTGTGTGGAATAAGCCCGGTTTGTGTGTGTGCTCGTCTGTGATATACTACCTGTCGAGACAGAAGCCGTCATGAGAGGGGGAGGAAAGTGTCAAAGTAGTGATGTGTTGGCATCTGCCCTGAGGTGCTTTTGGTATGGTTGTCATTTTATTATTTGTTTTTGTTTGCTTCTCATGCCCCGTTATTCAAATAAATAAAAAAAAAATAATTAGCTGTGTCATTCAGAGGCACGCTTGTTGCGAGGCATGCCTGTGACAAGTGTCAGTGAGTTTCCTTCTGTCTGTGTATTTGACCAGACTCCTCTCAGACAGGCCTCTCTGGAGACACCTGCCTTAGCTTCGCCATCATCATCATCATCATCATCATCATCAGCAGCAGAAGCAGAGAACCCTGTGGCTCCCATGGGCACGTCCCTTCAAGGAGACATCAGCAGGTTCAGCACCATGGTTCCAATATTTTGTGCTTAATATGCACCACTACATATGATGCAACGTGGTGACTGACATTAACTCAGCTTGAGGAAAAAAAAAAGAAAAAAAAGAAAAAGGATATCTTGGGAGACAATAACCACTGACTCTCATATACTTAGACATACAGCACTACTACAGCAGGGAACCTATGAAATTGAACCGGGAAAGATTAAATGATGTCTGAAAGGGAATTTGCATAAACAGTGGAACCTAGTGGGTCAGAGCAGCAGCGAGGGCCATCGTAATAAAAATGTGGGGGACTGGGAACAGAAGAAGGAGAGCAACTTGGCCTAAAAGGGAGCTGGATCAATGTGTCATGCATCGTTCTGGAAACGGATGATCCTCTGCCAGAGGTTAGCAGGGCTTTCTGACAAAGTAGAGGAAGTTGACTGAGACGAAAAATCAGGAAGAATAAGAGGAGTGAGAAAAATTAAATATGAAAAAACAAAACAAAAAAAACAAAACTATCTTCACTCTGTATGCAGTTTTACAGTAGTGGTAATAGATTTTGACACAGAGCCGGCAGGCCAGAGTGAGAGGAGAGGCTCACAGCTGAGTCGATATCTGAGTAGTGCAGATGGGCTAAACCCCTGGCACTTGCACAGGCTGACCAGTGATCATTAGAAAGTCAATGAGTCCTTCAGCGCTCACAGCTAGATTTCAGAGGGACAGACAGAAACACTATTCATGCAACAAACAGTTTAGTACACAAGTAAGTACACAAACCAAATTATACTATTTATATAGAAATATCATTATTATATACTTCCACTTACGTTACATTACATGGACGATAACTACATATGGACATTTAAGAGCTGTTTATGATTAAAATGGTAGAGACAACACATCTTAACTCATCATCTCCTGGCCTGTGCTGTTCTGCGCACACATTGAGGTCTCAGGAGAAGTGTGTTGAGCTGATCACAGGTCAGATTAGACATGACCTTCCACCTTCATCTATGCATAATAAACAGGTACCTCCAACCTCGACAACTCCTTACCTAAGCTACAGCTCCAATAGCTGTGCTGTCGGACACACCACACTGATCCGGAGCTCATATGCACACCCCAAAACTACAAAGACAGTAATCAGGCAAGATTGCATGAAAGCTGCTGGTGTGCCGAGGCTGATTTAGGAGATGCGCTGCTGACACGGATGAGGAGTTGTGATTCTGCGACGGCTCGGTTTCTAAGCCTCAGGGCCACCTTAGGTCTCTCCGTGCTCTCGGTGCTAATGGGCTGCGTAGCACCGCTTAAATAATGGAGAGAGACATGGAGAGAGTGAGAGAGAGACGGGGGGGCTGCTCACAGAGATCAGTGAGTGACGTTTATTACACCAACTGCTGTGAAGAGCTATGACTAAAACATAGTCCATGTGGAGCTCCTCTCCTCGCTCAATCCATCTAGTCTGTATCAGATTCCGAAGCAGTGTTACGGAGAGATGAGATCAGATTCAAGTATTGCCCGTTCCCAAATCTGCCAGGATGCTTATAAAGCAAATCCAAAATCATAGCTTCCATCCTGGCTGAGGGGAGGGGGGAGGCTCAAGCTCAATTGCAAAAGATAAGTGCCTTGCAATTTTCAAGAGTCAGTGGCAAATAGGTCTGAAACCCTGAGCCTCCAACCATAATCTGAGTATGCGACCAGTTAATCAGGAGAGATGAAGATCTCTTTTTTTTTGTTTTGTTTTGAAGTCATGATATACATAACTATACGTAGCATGTACATGAGGGCATAACAAACCCTTGCTACTTTAGCAGCGCTGTAATTGGGACTAAAAGAGGCAGGCTGGAGGTGGTAGAGCGGCCGGTGATGATACTAACAGGGGAATTGAGTCACTGAGGCACCACTGATGCTTTGTCATACCTCTGAGGCGAGGGACCTAAAGTAGCCATGATTATTAACACGTTTAAATTATCATGGCCCAGTTGTCACAAGAAATGTAACCTCCATCAGACTATGAAACTGTCTTTTCTTCTCCGGTTTTAATGTCTGCCCCATCTCTTAGCCACCCAACTCTATTCAAAACACTCAAAGTACCATACCAGAGATTAGTTCATCTCTACCGATTACTATGGTATTAGACTATTAGACAGAGAAATTAATTAACCGATGAACCAATGAATGATTTCCTCAAACAAATTAAATTATAATAGGAACTCAATACAGTAACAGGTAATTCCAGTGCTCTGGATGTGACATTTCACCTCATTCACAAGTATCCATAGAAATGTAGAGGTAGTACCAACTGCAGTGGAGTACACAAAGTTCCCCAGAACAGGACACTGCATGAAATAGTCCTTCGTCAGCTGTGCAAGTGCTTCTGAAGCAGTAAAACGTGAAACCAGCAATCATTTGAAATGGTTGATGATAACGATGTCAAAACATGACACTCGTTCCATGCAGTTCTATACTCTAAATAAATATACAGACAGGCAACAAATTGCAGTAAAAAACAGCATTAAATGTCTTAAGATGTTGGTGAACTCCATGTCGCCAGAACAGCTTCAATGCTCCATGGCATCAAGTCTCTGGAGGTGTATTGAAGTGATTTTTCCAAAAGATACTCCCTCAGTTCCACACACTTGAACAAAATCGCCCATAACCTTCAGCTGAGTTCAGATCTGGCAACCGTGAAGGCCATAGCCTATGATTTACAACTTTTTAATACTTACCAAAGCATTCAGTGAGGTCTTGTGCCCTGTGGATGGGGGCATCCTCATCCTGAAAGATAGCATTCGTATCAGCTTAGAATTGTTTCAGAACAGGATGAAGGGGACCTGTCAGAATAACAGTGCAGTGACCAGACACTTTCCACTAAGGGAACACGTGAACCCAAACCATGAAAGCAAAATAACTGCTTCCCCAGCATCACAGAGCAACCAGTTTTAACTTTACTTTGTCCCGGTATGAATGTACAGTTCCATCCACTAATATTGGCACCCTTGGTAAATATGAGCAAAGAATTCTGTGAAAAAATGTCTTAATTGTTTAACCTTTTGATATTTTGTTTTTTAAAAAAACAAAAAAACAAAAACAAAAAAAAAACACAAAAATACCCTGCTCCCATGGATATCAAACAATAGCAAACATAACACAGTTTTAATAAATAAACATAGCTGTGCAACAATTATTGGCACCCTTTTAGTCAATACTTTGTGCTACTTCCCTTTGCCAAGATAACAGCTCTGAGTCTTCTCCTATAATGCCTGATGAGGTTGGAGAATACATGGCAAGGGATCTGAGACCATTCCTCCATACAGAATCTCTCCAGATACTTCAGATCCATGCTGGTGGACTCTCCTCTTCAGTTCACCCCACAGGTTTTCTATGGGTTTCAAGTCAGGAGACTGGGATGGTCATGGCAGGACCCTGATTTTGTGGTCAGTAAACCATTTTTGTGTTGATTTTAATGAATATTTTGGATCATTGTCCTGCTGGAAGATCCAACCACGACCCATTTTAAGTTTTCTGGCAGAGGCAGTCAGGTTTTCATTTAATATCTGTTGATATTTGATAGAGTCCATGATGCCATGTATCCTAACAAAAAGTCCAGGTCCTCTGGCAGAAAAACAGCCCCAAAAAATTAAAGAGCCACCACCATGTTTAACCGTGTGCATGAGGTACTTTTCCATATGGCTACCTCTCTGTGCACCAAAACCACCTCTGGTGTTTATTGCCAAAAAGCTCTCTTCTGGTTTCATTTGACCATAGAAGTTCCCCATTTGAAGTTCCAGTTGTGTCTGGCAAACTGAAGACGCTTGAGTTTGTTTTTGGATGAGAGTAGGTTTTTTTTTTTTTTTTCTTGAAACACTTCCAAACAACTTGTGATGTGGGTGACTCCAGATTGTAGTTTTGGAGACTTTCTGACCCAAAGACGCAACTAACTTCTGCAATTCTCCAGCTGTGATCCTTGGAGATTTCTTGACCACTCGAACCATCCTCTTCACAGTGTGCTGAGACACACAGGGTGATTCAGAACATTTCCAGTTGACTGAAACTTCTTAATTATTTCCCTGATGGTGGGAATGGGCATTTTCACTGCTTGTGCTGTTTTCTTATAGCCATTTACTATTTTGTGAAGCTCAACAACCTTTTGCTGCACATCACAGCTATATTCCTTGGTCTTACCCATTGTTATGAATGATTAAGGGAATTTGGCCAAAGTGTTACCTCATAGTAATACCCCTGTGAAACAGGAAGTCATGGTTGAACAATTTCCTGTTCCTAGTCAGTCAGGTGTACTAAAAACAAAAAAATCAATGGGAATATACATCGAATATATTTTTCTCATATGAATTCATAGGGGTGCCAATAATTGTTGCACACCTATATTTAACACATTTCTTTTCAAAACCTGTGTTGTATTTGAATTTTTGAACAAAGATCAAAAGGTTAAACAATAAGGACAATTTTTCACAGCTTTCTTTGCTCACTGTATATACGAATATTTTCGATGTGACGTGTATA
The DNA here is from genome assembly GCF_001660625.3 of Ictalurus punctatus. NCBI lineage: Eukaryota > Metazoa > Chordata > Actinopteri > Siluriformes > Ictaluridae > Ictalurus > Ictalurus punctatus. Next base: position 15,474,676 of record NC_030428.2, on the reverse strand, counting down.
GTAAGAATTCCCTTCAATGTTAACCTTTGGTGATTCAGTTTAAATAAAAAAAAAAAACCAAACAAAAAAAACCCAACCCAAAACCATTAGAATAGTTAAAGATAGACTTATTTTTTCATGGTAAGCTCATCAATATATATGTCAGCTGGAAATAAATGAGCAACTGACCATTTACTAAATATGTCTGTGAAATGTATCTCAATAAACATGAAGTGCTGTGAGAGGAACAGTGTGTGAAGTGAGCAGATGATCTGTAGCTGGCTAAGTGGCATAAATCAAAGGGCAGCATGGGCCACGGTAAAGTAGGACATAGCAGGAGCGCAGAGTGCACACGTGAGTGAGTGAGTGTGAGAGAGAGAGAGAGAGAGAGAGAGAGAGAGAGAGAGAGAGAGAGAGAGAGAGAGGCCAATGTACAGGTGCGAGTTATGAGGACACGTCTGCTCAGTATGCTCCTCCTGGATATACTGTGCACGGGTACACACAACAATCCCTAATGTTATCTTTACAGTATTTTCTCTTTGCACCTCTAGTGTAAGTTAACTCGGAGTTCATTCTGGAACAGAGGTAGCTCCGATGTTGTGTTTATATGTTTAGCTGATGAGAAAGCCATGAGTAAGTCAAAGGATAAAGGTTTTGTTACATTAGACTTTATTAAAACTAACTAATCATTTATTGTGAGAATAATATGTTTGTGAGAATACCTGCTTACAGAGAAATTAAATCAAATAAAGAAAATAAAAGCTGGTAATCTGCCAGATTTTTTTTTGCGGAGTACCTTAAAATATCAATTTCAAAATATAATCCAAATAATTCAATATAGGATATCCAAATTGGCAATGCAGAATTGTTCAAAGAAATTTATACTGAGATCATCATGATGCAGGCTTTGTGAGAGACATCTTATCATGTAAGGACCATTCACTAAATGGATCTATATTTTTTTTTTAAGTTAACAAATAATCTTTCATCAGTAATGATTTATCCACATTTATTTTCTACACAATTACAGATGGAATTATTTATAAACCATTATCAACAAGCCAAATGAATGCCTTTCGTCTCCAATCAGTTTCACCAGGAGCTCATTAATAAAGCGATGGTATTGTTCAAATGCAACCATGTGTGTCTCTAGATATAAAAATGGTAGACATTTCATTTAAAAAAAATGTGTAAAACATGTAGAAACAGATTCAAATGCAAATCGCCCTTTATAAAAGCAATCAAAAAAGATCCTGATGGAAAGAGACATACTATAGGGTTTGAACCTAAAAAAAAAGGGTATACAGCATTTGACACATAGGCAAAAGACTAAAAGACTATGATTTTCAACAACAGAAATCTGTCAAAAAATGTTAGTGGATACTTTAACTTGTGGTCATCTCTATTTACAGAATTTCTACTGCTGATAAAAACACAAAAACGAACTCTGTCTGTTATATTGGCAAGCTGAAATTCATTCAAAAGGATTCATAGTAAAAGGTGAGGATACACCAATCATTCAACAATACCTTTAAAAAAACGTTTTTTTCCTTTTTCAAATAAAAATAAAAAAAAGCCCCTCTAAGCAAAAGACCAACTTATGTTCTTTAATAGAGCATGTTTTCTTTGGTTCAGTTTTTATGATCCTCAAATAGAATCAAGGCAACCCAAGTACTTCTGACCAACTCTATGACTGAAAAGCTTTTCTGTAGCGCGACTGCATTCAATCAGGATCAACCTTGAACATTAGTTCTTCAGTTAATATTGATTTTTATTTTCTAAAGTGGACAGTTTATTCTTTGTAAATGCTAAAGGAATACAAACATACAAACATTCAAATCAAAGTCTAAAATGTATTAATGTAAAAATAAATAGTATATAGCATAAGTAGATAAATCGATCAAACAAATGCATCCAGCAAGAAACCCATTTGACTATTATTATTTAGTTTAAAGGTAATTAAGCTGATGTTCAAAATAAATAGCACTTGCTATGACTTGAAATAGTCTCAGCAGGCAAACAGCATAAAGGCACATCCTTGCATACCCACAGAGAACACACACAAGACAAACTGTGATAAATAAATAAAACTCTAAGTTTCTAAGGCTGTAAGCAAAGCTTATCTTTTCAGGAACTTTCAGCTCCAAGAGAATTGTCCAAAGACTTTAGCGCTGAGTATTGAGTGCATGAGACCTCCAGTGTGGATAGAGAGTAGAGCCACATGAGCTTTGCTCTTTACGGTGGCTCAAGGGCGCAGCCTATGTGTCATACTGCAGACTGCACCTCTACCGTCTCACGTCAAGAAGCACGTACATATTATATTATATATATATATATATATATATATATATATATATATATATATATATATATATATATATATATATATATATATATATATATATGGCAGTCAAACTATCCAAGTGCCCAAGGTTACAGCAAAGGACACCAAACTTCTGAGCAATTTCTGAACGTGTAGACTGTCCGCAGGCAGGAGGACCAGGGGCTTCTAAAATTTATCTTTAAAATGGACCAGAGAGATTTTGTGTAGAAATTTCACCATAATTTTTAAATCAGGTCAATTATTGAATGTGTAATTCTGGGGGAAAAGAAGAAACACTGAGACTGCAGAACAAAATATAATGGCTATGGAATTATGGAATTCAGCCTGAATGTGAAATGCTACTCGTGTTACAAAAGTAGTTAAACACTAGACAGCTTGCTTTCTGTGGCTCACTATGTTTTCTAAGCGCAGAGAGGCATGCGGTAGACCAGGTCCTGCCGCCCTCTCCAGACAAAAGTGAAGCTGTCCCACTGACTGGCAGATGGAGCCCCCAGCTGACGGCCCGGGCGGAGCGTTTCATGTTCGGCGGGCGTCCTGAGCCCACGGCCGCCCCGGATCAGGACGCGGCCCACCAAAGAGGAAGTGACTTTGAGGGGCAACGCGACACACGCGGATGCTGAGGGGACAGACGGACAGCACTAATGATGTCCTTTATATCTCCCCAATGCAGCTCAAGGGTGGCCAGCACTCGAAGAACACCCACATACTGCCTTACATTTCTGTTTTTTTTTTTAAAAAGCAGCATCAGTGCATGAATGCCTATACAAACATGTCTAATGACTCTAACGTCTAACACAATTAGACGTGAAGTTGTCGACTAAGCAGGTTACAGAGATTCTTCAGAATTAAAAACAAACTTGCTTAAAATAACTTGCTAAATCCTGCAAATTTTCAAAGAATAAAAACATAACTAAAATTATATGATAACTTTATAGCACACATTTTATTTATATTACACGTGTATTTTATATATATATATATATATATATATATATATATATATATATATATATATGCACATACACACACACATATCTATATATATATCTCTCTCTCTCTCTATATATATATATATATATATATATATATATATATATATATATATATATATATATATATATATATATATATATATATATATACACACACACACACACACACACACACACACAGAATAGATAGTGTTGCATTAAAAAAAGCTATTTAATAGCTGAAAATTTTTTAGAAACATACAAAATAAAAAATCTATATTAATAAATATATATTTTTTAAACTTTACACTGAAAAAGAAAAAAAAAGAAGAAAATCTGCAAACAAATTCTGCAACCATTGTAAAAAATTTCATATAAAATCAGCTGCTTCCAATCATTATAATTATTGCATTTGTATTATTTTAATAAATGAATAAAAAGGATAAATCACGATATCAGAACAGCTCACATTGTCATATTGCCCAGCCTCACTCAAGAATTTAAAATGGACGTAATTGGAGTAAGAATTAAGATTAGAAACACATCATTTTATATTATATATTAGTGTGTATAGTGTACAGTATCTGCAGCAAGATATTTCACGTCTGTCTAACATTCTATCTTCATAAAAACACAAGAGCAAGAAACTGGAGGTGTTGTTGATGCATTAACAAACATTGGCCCTTTGAGTCTTTTATCTGATGAGACTCAGCCACATAAGTCCTGCAGAATCCTTTGTCTATTAGCTCTCCTGTCTTCAGCATATCACCAGCACACAATTAACGTTTATGATCTCTTTCCTCGCAGTGACAAGGCAGTGGCACTTTCCCCAAGCCCTCACCTCTACTTCTCGTCACTCCATTTAGGATATACAAGTGCCTCAGAAGTGCCACGGATGATGAGAAATCACCTAAGGGGGTCTACAGAACTCTGTTCCGTCTTCAGTTTCCTGCAGAAACTTCATTTAACGCAAAGCATCTCAGACAGCCTCTCTCACACTTCCTTTGTATCAACCAGAGGTCAAGAAAACACTACGGGGTGGGTGACTGGCAGCGGCTGTCTGTGTGTACGTGTGTAAATCTAAACAGATTTTATACTGCATAGAAAAGGTGTAGAAATATCTAGCTACATTTATGACGAGCTTATAATTTGGTAAGTGATAGAAATGGAGTTTTGTTTAGTCATGAACAATAGAGGTTTTATCGGGTTAGCTACTGTACAATTAGTTTAGTTCTTTAAATAACATGTAATAGATTCATCTTATAGGTCAAACATAGTTACTGGTTTTTCAGTATTATATATAGTCAAGGGTCCAAAAACAGGAAAAAGGTTGTAACATAAAGGGGTGGGGGGTGGGGGGGGGTCCCCTTAAGTCCAGAATCAAAAAAATAGAAATAAATAAAAGGCTGAAAATATCCACGGTTTATTTCTGTAGAATTATCTGGTTTCATTTTTCTTTGCTCTGATATTTCATGGAATGTAAAAATAAATAAATAAATAAATACATATACATATATATATACACACACACACACACACACACACACACACACACACACACATATATATATATACACACACACATACACACACACACATTATATATATATATATATATATATACACACACACATACACGTATATATATACACACACACACACACACACACACACACATATATATATATAAAAAATATATATCCATGATGCTAAATTTATGTGGCAATTGAAAATAGTTACTTCATTCCTTATAATGAAAAAAGGGCTGCAAGAATATATTTCACATAATTTAAACAATGATTTAAAATTCGTACGAATTTGTCTTCTTCTATTCATATAAATCCTATTTAATCGGGGAGAAATACCGTTTTACATGGAGGCTCGTTTATGCAGACGTTCAGAAAGCTTTTTTTTCTACTCGACAAAATACGACTCGATTTCCTAAAGTATCTTCAAATGTTGGTGCTCAGTGATGTCATTTAACTTGGCCTAATATTGCAAGAGGAAGTCAAATGTGAAAAACTTGTCAACACCTGCACTCGCTATCACAAATCGCAGAGGTACACAGTCAGACATAACAACACACACCCAGGCTACTCGAGTGTGTTAGTTCAGCTCTTGCGTTAAGAGGATGTGTGCTGGCTTGCCATTGTGCAACTTTCTTGGCTTTTGTCTGGGCAGGCTGAAACCACAGAATGCACCTTAGCTACCACAGTTCAAGCGTAAACAGATTTGTATGTCTCAATATAACACTGTTGCCAGTGGACCCCAAATCCTTGGAACAACCGAGCCCTTCTGCGTCAAAGATAATGGCGATTTATTGCAATGCGAGGCTCTTTCTTTCAGCACCACCCTCCCGCCACCCCCCCAAACTCTCCTTCGTCCTCCTCCCCTTCCTCGCTCAAACCGATTAAAATTAAGCCGTAAACATGTGAGGGCAGAATTAGCACATTTAGCGAGTCTCCTCTCCCACATCCCATTTTCGCTCCGGAGCGGCTGATCCCCGCAGCCGAACGCGGGTGCAATTTTAATGACGAGGCCCGTTTTTGAAGTCCAGATGAAAAACGCGTCGCCTGCCGTTTGTGGCGGAGCTAGATACGGCAAGGCCGGGTCCACCGTGATTGAGGGGGGGACGCCATGGACTCGGACTCTGAGCTCTTCGATAGGATCGGTGTCATTTTCCTCTCCATGATAAGACGCCTCGCTGACAAGGCCCGATTAGGAGAGAAGAAAATCATTATTGCATTGCCTTTCATCCGCCAGGGGGTTTGGCGATAAACAGCTCACCCGTGGGTAGAATTACAGAGTAAAAAAAAAAAAAAAAAAATTTATATCGTTATAACGTCATATTGCTCTCTCTCTCTCTCTCTCTCTCACACACACACACACACACAAACATACACACATAAGGATGTGCACGCAAACATATACCTTGTTAGAAATCTTTTTCGAATATTTTCTCCATCAACACTAGTGGGGGGGGGGGGGGGGGGGGGACGTAAACAGGTAACATCCATAACAGAGAAAAAGGAAACACTTCACTATGAAAATGTATTCTACTTGAATTTTCCTGTCTGCATAACTGAAACGCAGCCTTTAAAATATTCAAGTCTTGTGGCTCAGCTCCATTAAAGCAAACAATTATCAAATAACGTCGGATTCTTTTTGAAACACAATATTCAGATTTAAATCAAACTACAAAATCCAAGTTATTTTCCATGCTATGCCTTAAGGAAATCCACTTCACCCAAATTATCCTCTTTAAAGACGGGTTTGTGTTGAATGATTTAAGTCTGTACTGTAAAATAAATTATTCGGAAAAGTGATCCTATTAGGGATAGATGGCACTTTTCAATGAAATATTAAAAGCATTAAACAGTAAATAAAAATGTAAAAAGACAGTCATCAAAATAATATAGTGTAAATAAACTTGAATTTAATGAATGAATGCATCTTGATCTGCACAGACTCTGCCCTAGATTTCTAACTTATCCTCATAGAAGAAACCACCACGACCACCACCAGCAACACAAAAATCACAACTGGCCTTACACATTTTAGTGCAAGACACCATTTGTCTGCCTTACAACACTACTACAAATTTAAATGTACAAGCCAGCTATACAAACAAAAACAAACAAACAAACAAACCCTAATTCAATAAAAGATAAGATGCCATTAAAACAGAATTAAATGATGAACAATTAGACTCTGTAGATTAAGTCTAATCAACTACATAGATTGTTATTTCATTTTTTATTACATTTTAAATAAAGAGAACTAGAATCAGAGGAGAGAGCGCGAGAGAGAATGTGTGTGATATTGGGGCTCTCTAGCACCTATGGACTGACACAGCAAGTCTCAAAGCCATGCTCGGCTTCAAAAGTGATCAGCGCTTTTTTTTTTATGTTTACAAAATATAATTATTTATTTTTCCATCCCATCAGTTTATTTATTCCTATCCTGACACACTTGGCTTTTGCGTGAAGCCCTCATTGATGACGCCGCTCCCCCCCCACCCCTCGTTCTTTTAATACCGGCATAAAAAAAATCAAACCGCTCTAAAACAAATTGATGTACTCTTTAATAAAGTCGTCACATCATCACAGGGTCCTCACGTCTGCCTTGGTGACAACTGCAGGGCTGCTTAGCTTAGCCGCCATGGCTGACGCTTTGTTGGTCGCTTCAATGATTTATCACAAAAGAGAGAGAGAGAGAGAGAGAGAGAGAGAGAGAGAGAGAGAGAGAGAAAGAGAGAGCGCACGCACGAGACAGAGTGGCTCTCGATTGAGTCACTGGCACGTTTGATTGACAAGGCCTAATCAGCTTATCTGGGTGCTAATAAAGCTGATGACCTGTGGAGCTGCTCTCTACCTGGCTCTGCATGAACTTTGGGCCCCAGCAAGGGCCCCAGGGGCAGCGGCCCGATTCCTCTCTGCTTATCTAAACGCTGCTGAAATCAATCCCTAATGAGCTGGCTTCATTTTGCCCCATCGATCTGGAGCAGACACTGCTGCGGCGTGCTCAAAAGGCCAGCGCAGCTTTAACAGTCACTGCATCCCTTCTGTTTACCTCAGCCATCGGCCGGTGTGTGTGTGTGTGTGTGTGTGTGTGTGTGTGTCCGTCAACACCACTACTTCTCAATCTCAACAGCGCACCTTAACATTTATTTCATTCTCAAGTCAACGGAAGTACTTCCTTGTCCACACGTGAATATTTTACAGTCTGAGCTCATTTTAAAGGACTGCGTTTGTTTCTGGCCCGGTGAGAACGTGATGCAACTGTTACGAAATATTACAGTCAATTCAGTTGTTGATTTGGCAAACACTTGTCAACTGCAGAAATCCTTGGCCATGTCCTTGCCTTTGATTGGAGATTGTTTGGTGCTCTCAGGCTCTCGGACACCCCTGATTTAAATACGCTTAAATTGGCTACTTCGTTTCTTCCTCCGTGGCTTCAGGCTTACCCGCCCTGTGTTGAGGCTGCTCTAAAGAAGCTCCCTCTCCTAATGACATCCCATACTTTATTTATGAAACAAACAGTGTGCTAAATAGCTCTGCATGTCCGGGGTGCACTTTTAATATTTCTCAAAGGGCCTGGAGTGCACCCGACACACCACACTGGGACTCAAAACACCAAACTCCCTTCTACACCACCGTGCTTTTAACATTGGCACTCATAGATATCCTAAGCTTTTGATTATGTACAGTTTCTTAATAGCTGGTTGTACTTTATTGTGTTCTTTCAATGATAAAACATATATTTCATTATTTTACCTTTAACCCTAATAGAATAGTTCTAATAGAACTATTAAGACAAATGGTTCATGCAATAAATACACTACTCTTGTTAATATTCGATAAACATGCATACACAAAAACTTTTAATTAACTAATGAATGAATTAATTGTAGCTGTGCATCAGCCATCTGATGTGCTGAAGGTCAGTGTTACTCTGCACACAAAGAGCCGGCTGCATTATGCTTTATACGTGTTCACTGTGTATTCTCCCACACACAGACTCTCCCCTTCTGGTCCAGTTGTGGTTTTTCTACTACATTCAGGAAACGGCAGGTGTGTTTGCGAGCGTGTCAAAGGGCTTGAGCTTCAGGGTGAGGAGGTCGGGGATTAGCCACTCTGGGCCACCGTGGCTCTGCCATGGTCCAGTTAGCACAGAGTAGAGCTGGGCAAACACAACGTTCAGCTCTCTCACAGCACACACCGAGAGGAAGGACGAAAAGATGCACGTCTCTGTGGGTCTCAAGGACACAGGAGTGGTCCTTTAAGAACAAACACACCCCACACAGGAGGTCTGATGCTGCTGTTAAAGCCGATGGACGCGGCTTTGGTACGGACCGGGGGCTGTAGAGAATCAAATGCTCGAGCAGAAGTAATAAAATAACTCCGGATAGAAAAAAATAACAAAGGGCCATCACGTTGCGAAGTGAAACCGCGAGAATATTATGCAGGTCAGGAGAAAGAGAGTGCAAGAAAAATAAATAAATAAATAAATACATAAGAAAGCATGAGCTCGGGATGATCTGAAACAAATGAAACTACATTTTTAAGCAGCGGATGCAGATTGTATTTGTGAATTTCTAAGTTCTGCTCGCATGACATCAAAAGCCAGTGGTCTGTGCAACCCTTTCTCGACTTGAATTATTAACACTGTCGATGTCGCATATAAGCCACACTGCCATTATAGTGTAAATTAACAAACTTTTCAAAACTACAGCGGAAGCCAAAGAAAGCCAGTTGCTTCTTCAAGAAGGAGCTTTGATACGTCTCTGAGGAATACACTCTGCCTCAATAACAGTGGCAGCATCAGGGGGGAAAATATATTTCAAATAAATAAATAAATAAATAAATAAATAAATAAATAAATAAATAAATAAATAAAATATATATATGCCTACAGATTTAAATTTATTTCAGATCTAAATTAGCTCATTTTCTTATATTTAAAGATGAAACCTGAGTGTAAGACAGGAATCCGATTCAGATGGTGGTTTATTTAGAAACTGGTTTATTAAAAGAACCCCCAACTTTGTTTTTGAAACCACAAAATTGTTAAGGAAAGCTGACGATGTTTATTTCAGTACACTCCCTACCTCCCCCACCCATATTTTCGAGCCATAATAAAAAATAAAAAATAAATCCCCGTCTCACATTCGAGGACGGCTGTATGGAAGATAAGGCTGTGTGTTTTGTGTTTGTCTAATGTTGAGCTGAAGCTCCTGTGCCACCTCGTCTATACACCTCGCTCTCCCTGCCGTCCTTTGATGTGCTCCGCAAAATGTCACCAGTCGTCAAGGCCCCCCCCCCCCCCCGCAAACCTGCATACAAGCGAGACAATTTGCCGTCGCTCATCCCCCTACCCACAATGCTTACCGGTTTCCACCGCTATCTGGTAGCCAGTCTCCAGTCTCCGAGATGACCTTTCCAGCCTCTCTGTGTTGTCCAACAGATGTGCTCTCTGAAACAAACCAAACAAACAAACAAAAAAACACACAATGAAAGAACAGGAATGTGTGAAAGTGCTAGGACACCACTAAGAGGAAAAACACGTGTTCATTCTTTATATTTAAATCAAACATTTGAGAGAACTCAGTTACAGAATTCTTTCACGCTACAAAATGCTGTAGATTGAAATGTTTTGAAGAACATGCCTTCGCTTTTTTTTTTTTTTTTTTTAATTTTAAGAGAGGTTTCGTCTCCACTTGAACAACATGCAGGGTTGTTCTGAAGATGTTCATCGTTACAGGAACTCATTACATCACATTCAGCAATAGGGCAAAGTTTAGCATGGGAGGAAAGACTAATTGAGCTGTAATAAATTAGCACTCGCCGTTTCAGATTAGCTAATATCGGTGTGTTATACAGACTCCGGGTGTCATAGTAAACCTCATTATGCACAAACACATTTGGGCCATAAAACTGCACAGCCTCTAAAAAGGTCTAATGGGAAAACCCTTGATACAGACTTTCGAAATGAGCATTGAGGTCACAAAGCCAAAGGACCTGTAATCCCACTTTAAAAAGCGCACCTCTTCGGCTGATTTCAGGTAATATGTGCCGCTGAATATTGGGTGTATTAATGATGTGAACGAACTACATAACACTGCAATGTTATAAAAAGTCTGTCCTCCAGAGAGAAACAATGAACACAGTACATCATTCCAACAACCCATCGGTTTAGCTTTTAAAAGCGTACTGGCCTGCCTTTCCAAACGCCGTTAACAATTACTCCTGTTTACACCATCAGAAAGAAAAAATGCCAAAAACAGACTGCAGTTCTAGTTAAGCTGTCAAAATATGTACCAGCTAATCAGTCCTAGGGAGAGAGAGGGGAAAAAAAGGAAAAAAAAAAAAACAACAAAAAAAAGAAGATGAAATCCCACTTTTTAAAGTTTGACAATCACAAAGGGGGGGGGGGGGGGGGGGGAGTCACTCTGAACTTTTTTTTCTCCTCCCTTCAGCTGACAGATGTCATTTAAAATTGCAGAAATACTTTTAATAGTTTCCGGGGCGTGAGAGCTGGAGAAAGAGATAGTGAGAATATGGGAGGGAGGGTTTGAGAGTGAGAGAATTGGAGAGAGCGAGAGAAAGTGCGAGAGGGAGAAGAAAAAAAAAGGAGAAAGATGGGGGTGGTGTACGCAAAGGGAAAAGGGAGTCGGCTGTGCCTAATGAGCCCCTCTGGATCAGCGAAGATGGAGGGGACGTATTGACATGCAATGCTTAAGCTAATACACCTAGACCACGGATGTGTGCCTGTGTGCCTGGGAGCACGAGGCAGCCAGGGATACTGACAGAGCAGCTCGCTTCAAAGAGCTCAAGTGATTAGTATGTTATCATTACCATTCGAAACGTGATTTCCCTATTCCCTCTCGGCAAAGGTGACACGTCTCGGGGAGACGGCCAGCAGACTTGCGCGGTGAAAAGCCACTTCAAAGCCTTTCCTTGAATTTTTCTCCCTTTTTTTGCGCTCGTTTCCCCTCTCCCTCTCTGTCTGCTACAGGAGAGGTGGGGGTTTCTCGGGGATGGCGGTTTCCATTGTGGGAGGGGATCTTTAGAATTATGCACTCGCGCTCGAAGCATACAGGAGCGGCGCCGAGGGTGAAGGTGGCCACGCAGATGCTGTGACGACACTACGCTTTTCTGCAGCTAGTTTCTTTCAGAAGCCAAAAAAAGGAGGGCTGAAAAAAGAAAGAAAGAAAAAAAAAATCCCAAAGACTACCTGGAAGTCTAAAAAAAGAGGAGGGACTAGGGTCTCACTGTGGTCTTTGCTACATTAACTGTAGACATGGGCAATGTCATAAGTCATAACGCGGGAAGCTGCCAAATCCTGACTCTAAGCTATTTGGAGGTTGACGCAGGAATCCAGGTAGGCCTGCATACATATGGAAAATCAGACATAGCAACAGAAACACAGTAATTACACAAATACAGTACAAATACGTGTCAGTCACACATATACCCAGACAAGACTGACCTGAATAAAAGATTTTTTTTTTCTGGTTTACTCGCTTTGAGAGCAACAGGCTGTCATCAAAACCGTTCTACTGAAGCTGCCTTAAAAGAGTGCATGATAAATATTGGTGCGTCTATGAGCTTGTTCCTGTGTGCCCCTTTCCACTTCCCATTTCTGCTTATACATTTATTCCTTTTTATCTAGTACCTACAGCCCGCCCTCCCACCCCCCCGCCCTCCCAAAAAAGAAATATCTTCGATATTTCTTATAAATATCTTAGATCTTAGAAATATCTGTATATTTTTTTGTTTTGCATCTCTTTTTAAAGATGAATTCACTTGTAAGTTATTAACAGGGAGCCAGGAACAATGTAGCTGCTCGCTCAAAAGAACTCTCCTCCCTTTTCTATTCCCCCCAAATATCAAACACAAGCACTTACTACCGCAATTTTCAAAAGTTCGGATTCCGTATTATTCCATTAAGCGGCAAGAGTCAAAGTGAATAACGATGACAGCTGTGATTTGGGCTGACGATGTGATCTACATGGTTTGTTTGGGACTTGTAAGACGTGGAATTACAAGTGTCAAACAGCTGTGAGTATGGGTGCTAAATATTTAAACATGTTTTCCAGTGGAGGAAAAGGAGTTTTAAAAAAATAAATAAACGAAAAAATAAAAAATAAAAAGGCATGCTAAGTGTAGATAAGATATGCGGTCTTTGAGGAAAATTCAGGAAAACAGAAGGGAAAGGTGAAGTGTGCAGCGGAGGAAAAAAAAATCAAACCTAATTTAACCCATTCTAACAGACAAAGTGTGTGAGAACAATGAAGGTGTCTTCTGACCCAAGGCTAATCCATACTCCCTGTTTGTTTGCTGATGTGGAAGAAAGACAAAAAAAAACAAAAACAACTAGGAAATAAAAACTCAAGTCAAGGATTGCGACGTCTTGAGAATTGTGAGGCGTTCTAAATTATGGATGCATGAGAATTGGGTGGATTTTGCATCAGTGGGATTATTCCTCTCTGCAAAAGCAAAAAAAAAAAAAAAAAAAAAAAATCCTACTACAATAGATACAGCCAAAAACAGACAGGCTCACACAAATAGTGCCTCGCTTGGTCACAAACACAAAAACAAAGGATGACTCGCTCATGCACATGTCTCACACACACACACACACACACACACACACACACACACACACACACTAACATACAGAATCTATCCAAACAAATTAATCAAATTCAAATTAATTCTCAAATTTAGTCAAATTAATCACCGCACAGTGCTTTTTTTTTGTATGGTTTTAAGAATTCTTTTTTATAATTCTGTTATAATTCAAAGCTTATTTTATAACAAAGCTGTTATAAAAGCTGAAGATCTTTTAATTGAATCTTATACAGGGGTTTTCACATTTTGCCTTTCATGGCATTCACAGCAGTAGCTGGACTGTTTAGATCTGACATCTGAAACACACTTTGGTACTGAATACATTTGAACATTTTCTCCAAAGATTTGGCGTATCAAAAAAAATTGCATCATCAACACTTATCTCTGAAGATAAGCAATCGCCAGCTAAAGGCTTTTTACGGGGCTGGGAGAGAGAGAGAGACTATAGTCTGGAGTAATGTATGGATGGCGACGGGTTTTCTTTATGAATGGAGATGTTCAGATATCGCGGCGTCTCTTATTGCAGCTGCATGTGGATATGATTAGGGGAATCCTGAGTACAACCCCCCCCCCCCCCCCCCCCAAAAAAAAAAAAAACCCACATTTGAATGCACTCGCATGCGCGTGCACAAGTTTGAATGGTGGTTTTCTGCAATAACGTGCATTATCGCCAAGACTGATGTATACAATGAAAACAAAAAGCTTTTCAAATCATGCTCTAATCTCTTCCTAAAATCATCTATTACATTAGCATCAGGTTTACAGAGGATCCAGTGACACTGTTCACTTCAGTGTCACTAATACTGCATTCACAAACAGAAGGAAGAAAAAAAAGGATGTCGATTTCACCTGCTGTGGATTTGAAAATCACATTTACATGCTAAACGTGGATATCACCTCATCCTGCATATTTTTCATAATGAATTAACAGGTGTGAATCGTGGCAAGTTATAAGCTGTATAAAATTATAGTATTTTGCAGCAAAAAAAAAAGAAGAAATAAAACAAGACCGCATATTAGATTATAATATTAGTAGTCCTGTATTAGACTACTGTGTAGTCTCTATTATAAGCATGTGAAAGCTGACTGACGTTTAAAATAAATAAATAAATAAATAATAAAAAAAAAAGTGTTCACACCCCCACCTGTCCTCAATCGCTTTAAAACCATGTTCCGTTCCCTTTTTAAATATTGGTACATGTTTTGTCAGTTTGACTAATCATCACTTTTCAGATGTGTGACAAGATGGTTCGGATGAAATCCACTGAGCGATACACAGAGCCACGTCTTGTTGACGTACGCTCGTTCGAAAGCAAAAAAAAAAAAAAAAAAAAAACCCCAAAAATAAAAAACAGATTATTGCTTTCTTCAAATGCAATGAAAGAGGAAAATAAGTCGAAGGAAATTTGAGGAAACAGACGAGTAAAATTGGAGGAGGGCTTACCTCTTCACGTAACTTTATCAACTGCCTCATGAAGGCACAGAAAACAGATGGAAAGGAAAAAGAGAAAGAGAGAGAAAGGAGGGGGAAGAAGAACGGGGAAAAAAAAGAAAAAAAAAAAAAAAAAAAAAGAGATAACAAATGAGACATGGCATGAAGCAGATCAGTCATGTAGCTAGGTACAGAATTAACCTTGATTTATCTGTTTGCATGTTAGAAATCACAGACGAGCACATTAAACCAAGCTAAACGAAAGACTTGTGCTGACTTTTCTGGAATAAAATAAAATAAAATAAATAAA
Source organism: Ictalurus punctatus (assembly GCF_001660625.3). Lineage (NCBI taxonomy): Eukaryota > Metazoa > Chordata > Actinopteri > Siluriformes > Ictaluridae > Ictalurus > Ictalurus punctatus. The sequence continues at coordinate 15,459,504 of NC_030428.2, read as the reverse complement.
TAAATAAATAAATAAATAAATAAATAAATAAATGATCAGGTTCTTTCACTGTCACATTACACACAAACTGTGGGAATATATCTCTCTACTCACGATGTCTAAACTATCATCATCAAGAACGAAAGGAGGGGAATAAAAAGAGTCACATCAGAGAACTAGATACGGTTTAAAAACAAAACAAAAAACAGTAAAGTACTGAAAAACAGTACAAAAAGAGTGAGTACAGTACATCTAGACTTGAATTACAACGCTGTGTGTTTTGTACTTTCATGTTCAAAAAGAAAAATAAATAAATCTGTCACTTCAATTTGGACCAATCACATCTGGCAGTGTTCATAAAATCCCACTGTCTAGTGCTCATGTTTTTATGCAGCCTATATTACAGAACATTAACTAGAATTCAGTATACAGTGTTAAGCTAATGTTATAGATTTATTCACATTTCTAATCATCCACTGTACGATTTGATCACCACATCAAATCCATAACTTCATGACATTATTTTCAATTATTTTCTTTACACAGCGCCATACACTCGGGTGAGAAACGTTTAGCGCACAGACACTTCTCGGTCGTCTTTAAACATCGTTTAAAACATGTTAAACATCATTTTTCCAAACATGCCATGTCATCAGCTCTCTAATCGGATCAGAGAGAGTATATAAAATCAAAAATCTATAAGATTCTTTGCCGAGTTAATGTTCCTAGCCCTGTAGCTCGTCTCTGGTCTGACGAGACACCTTCAGCTAAATCATTTACATAAATGCAGGTGATTGGATGATCTGAAACAGAGAATCTGCTACACAAGCCGGCTTGGTTCGTGTTTAGAAAACTAGACTCACTGAACTACAGTCAGGTTTTTGTTTTGTTTTTTACATTTATCAGCTCTTCTATAGTAGAAGTACTCGCTCAGTCTGGTTAAATACTTATGACGTATACAGGCGCAATAAAGGTTTCTCAAATGTTCCGAGTCACATTTTAACTTCCTCCTTTTGTTCAAAACCCAAGCTGAACCATACTGGGAATCCTATTAGCAACACTAGTTATATGAATCTATTTTCACAACAAAACTGGGTTTATATTATTGAAAACATTGAAATGAAGCTTTTGAGTAGTTATGTATGTGGTTTTACTGTAATGTACTATATAAACAGGGTTGGGAAGGATACTTTAAAAAAAGTATAACGTTAGAGTTACACATTACTACATGAAAAAATTTTAAATCAGTAAGGTAATCCAAGTTTCACAATATGAAAGTAATATAATCTGATTATATTGGGATTAATTCAAGGTCACATATGTAAGTAAAGTCTAGAGCAATAGACAATGCGAGGGGGACAGGGGTGGGGGGCGGTTCAATAGCATTCAAAACAACGTTACTATGAATGCAGACTTTAATACACTGAAAAAGACGCACTATTAGCATCACATAAATATATATAAATAAAATCCGTGTCACTCGAATTCGTGCCCACGTTTTACATTTTTCCTATATTCTTTTGAATGTCCATAGAAGAAAAAAAAAGAAATATCAGATGCTACGAGTGTACCTTCTGCCATCATTTACACATTTGAATGGCCATGTAATACGAAGCAATGTGATAACATGAAATTAAAAATGACCTTATATGGCCATGGGCACTGTTTCGACTCAGGACAGCTTCATTTGCTGCTATTATCAGGTCACTGTTCGATGGCGTGCACAACAGCGCTAGAGTAGGCTAATGGTTGAGAGGCAGGAATTTGGCCCATAGTTGCTGCAAGACTTTTATAATCGACCATTTGGTGTGCGAGAAGCCGGGAATTACAGAGAGGGGTTAAAGCAATACAAATATGTGCACACATGATGCAGTATTAGACCACAAGCACATCATAATGAAACTAAAGCTGAATCCCGGACATTTTCTCAAATTTAGATGCTTTTTTAAGGTTTGAAAAAGATGACATGTCCAGGAAAAAAGGACGTAAGGTCACCCTAACAAAAGCACTTCAGAGAACAATTTGTGTTCATTTATACCAAATTAACGTTGCACAAAATTTATTTGCAATGCACCAGGAGGTTGCTCCTGTGAGTCACGACTGGCAAGAGAGAACCAGAACTATAATCAAGCAGCTGTCTATATTGCATTATGTCAAAAGATTAATTTCTTTGCTTTTAAATGAAAACAATAGTAATCCGGATAATAATCCCATTTCTTTTTTACAAACTCTACCTTTTGATGTAACTGTAACGGATTACAGCTACCAGTTTTTGTATCCTGATTACGTAACACCGTTACATGTATTCCGTTACTCCCCATGCCTGTGTATAAACATATATAAACTCATATTAGATCTTTGATGTGAGCCTGCCTCATCAAAGTGATTACATACATCAAATACATTTGTACTTTTTTTTTTTTTCTTGGTAAAATGATATTTTATCACATTTCTAACATTTTCTAACAAGCTCTCCACATCAGTAAAATGTTCTCGGCAGAGAAAGAGCAGTGCTCATCATGAACACACAACCCATTCAGCAAAGGAGAGGAAGGACAAGTTTCTTCATTTGTCAGCCGTTGCAGGTGAATTTTTTAATCTCCATTACTTGTGTGAGATTAAAGGTTAACAGATCTAAAGGGAGGCTCTGGGCCATTATTAGACCGCTTTCATCTCTCTTTTGTGGGCTGGTCATTTTGAATTTTTTTTTTTTTTTAAATCATGTGCTATCGCATCAGAAGAGGCTGGAGCACTTGCATCATAAATTATAAAACTTGATTCGTGACAAAAATAAATATAAAAATGTGAGGTGTATTGGCCTGATGTGAAAATGCTTTGGTGTGGCCGCGGTCGTTGACGACGGAGTCTGTGTGGAGCTGAAGCGCTTCCTCACGCATGCTGTCGACTGAAGACAAAGCGAAAGAACGGAGCTCTGAACATTACAGAAAGTAAAAAGGATACCACATTTTGTGAGCTCAAAATATTATTTTACCACAGAAAGGAACAATCTAACAGACGTGTGCGTTTAAAACAGAAAAGGAAGAATGTGAATAATGTTTGTAAATATTATTATAAATATTTAGAATATTGAAAAAATAATTATGGAATTTAAAATGTACTAGACATAATTTCATTACAATGTATATTCTGTTGTTTTGTATATTGTGCAAATTGTGTATGGCTTTACACTGAAGTTCGTTCAAAGTAATGCATGCCTGTAATGTCAATTCTAGTAGTCTAAATACACAAAATCATATCCGTGTCTTTTTCTGCTGGTAAGAAATAAACCGCACTAAGACCCTACATGTGTTTTAGTTGAATTTTTAGCATTCATCGTTCTAAAAATTAAAACCATATTACAGACGTGCCTTTTTAAATCTATGCAAGCCGAACCTAGCCGTTGCTACAACAACATCTCAATGAGGAGCAAACAAAACATGTTCAATCTTATTTGTGCTGCTTGGACGACTGTGAGGCTTCATTGAGGATTTGCATAGGGGGATTTTAAGCTTGGGCTTGGTTCTTTTATATTTTGATTCTTCTTCATTCATAAAGCAGAAGAACAAATCCATTTTTGTGTGTGTTAATCTGACTATCCTGAGTTTGTTGGGGGGAAAAAAAAGATGGAAAGCCATAAAATGTTATAATTACGCTTCAATGTTCCATCCTAGCATTTTGTGAGCCAGTATTTAAAATTGCACTGTGGCAGTTTCTGTGTTATGATAATTAATGGATTTTGAAACAACGATTTTTTTTTTTTGGTCAATACAGAATTCGATACAAGTGGTAATCTATTTCCTTTGTAGGCTGTAAAATCTGCACTGTGCCAGCTTAAACCAGCACAATCTCTTGTGGCCAAGCCTTCTGCTGTGACTGAAATCAAAACTATTCCATAGAGTGCTCGTGTGCACTAAATGTGTGTGCTTCCCCACAGGTATATACGTGTGTGAGGTAAAGTCTGTTTCGGGTGGGAAGGGTGGAGGAGGGTGCAATAGCAGACCAACACATTATTTAAAATAAATAAATAAATTGCGATAGTGCCAATTCGGTCTCTGTCCGCATACAGATAACGAATAAATGCAGAACTCTATTAAACCGTTTTTCAGCCATTATCGCAGGTCCAACATGGCATTTTCAGAACTTATAACAGCTCCCTATTTACTTAGCTATAAATCCCTTCCATGTACCGAAAAGATTTGTGAGCAATAACGCTCTGCTCAGCCACATCTATATGAAATGATCCTGACCTCGTTCAGATCATCAGGAATTAAATTGACCAACTTACCCCAGCTCCCCCATCTCCTCCTTCCCACTCTATCTCTCCAGCCTCGCTCAATTAAAAAACTTTGAAGTTCCGAGCACTCCACTCACAGCACGGCCGAGTCTTCTACTCACAAAGTTTTTAAAATGGAAATGAAATAGGTAAGGCACTTTGGGGGGGGGGGGGGGGGCGACACTTGACCCCATATTTTCTGTTCACTTTAGTTTTTAATGTGCACTTAAACTGGAAATTCTTCATTACTAAACATGAGCTCATCTGCTATCAGTCTCAACTAACCAGACAGTCCAGAATGACAGGAAAGAAAACACGAGAGTTTTAGAAACAGTATAATATTTTAGATTATATATTATTTATAAAAATCATTGTCCTGTTTAGGGATGGGGCATATGACAAAAAAAGTCATATCGCAATTCTTGAAGGCGTTTCAACGATACAAGATATGAACCACGATATTTAGGTTTGCCAGAAATACAATAGTGTTGCATGTAAAAAATATTAGTTAAAATGTATTTATTATATATACACACAATATAATTGAAAAAATGTATGCAAGTATTTTACACATTTATTTTGATACATTTCTATACAATAATTTTTATATAAAAAATAAAACAGTTTATTTAAAAACATTAAAATTGGAAATAAATTGTTTGTTTTTTAAAATTATTTTTTAAAATAATATTTGATGTACCCAATTTATTGGGGTTATTGTTTTTGTAACAGGATATAAAATACAAGCAGGATTATTATTATTATTATTATTATTATTATTATTATTATTATCATTTTTTATCATTATACCATTTTAAAGATGAAGTTAAATCAATTATAACACCAAATTAGCTGCTTCTAGTCAGCTTGTAATTATATATAAAAAATAAAATAAAAATATATTTAAAAAATAAATTATATCTCAGAAAAGCATACATTAGCAGACATAATTTATCACAATAGTGATATTGTATCATCTTGCCCAGCCCTAGTCCTGATATTGGTAACCTGTAGTGTTGTACTGTACAAGTGCTCTTTTTTACAGCCAAGGAGTCCTTTAACGATAAAATTAATTATGTACACACTTAGCACAAATTTATGAACATAATTCCACTATTCAAATATTAAAAGCCATAGAACTTTTTATACCTGAAGTTTTGATTAAACCCATTCACTTTAAGTGACCAGTCAAACAGGCTAATATTAGATCAAATTAATTTAAAGAGACTTAATAAATCTTGATTGAAATAATTGTGACTTAAATGATAATAACTTGTGCCAGACAAGCGAACAGAGATAGAATATATTTCTCCTTCAGCAGTAATTTAATAAGAATTGTCACTGTCAGAACTGTCACTAAATAAGACAGCTTTGGGGTTACAGCTACTCCTTAACTCCAGCAGAAATGTCACATACACACTGTTTTTGGGCCACTAGTTTGGAAGAAGTATGCATATCAATTATGGATCTAGGCTAAGCTTACATATGTTAGTAAGATGTGAGGTGAACGGGTTGTTATTGAAATGATAATGAGCATGAAATCAAAAAGTTTTGCTTATAATTTGTAGTGATGTACTGCGCCGTCACAATATGACCATAGAAAACATACATGTTTTCTGTATGCATGTGTAGGACAAATAAACGCAATAGAAATGTAAATCTGCAGTATAAACAGATGATGCAGGCTAAAAGCATGTGTGGCTATGACCAATTTACTGGGGTTATTGTTTTTGAAGCAGGACTTAATGGATAAGCAGTTTTTTGTTTAGTTTAGTTTTTTTTGTATTTGGCATGAATAAATTTGAATAAATCATTCCAATTTTTGAAGACTGTTTACCTCTTTAGAAGATTTGTGCCATGTCATTTCTAACTGAGCTGTGCACTCAAAAGATGTCGAGTCAGACAATTAATATAAAGCAAAAGTCTAAAACAAACAAGGTTCAAAAACACTACTCATCCTCACTGTCTCAAGATGATGTGTATTTATGATCTCTACATTTCAGTTTATATTGAGTGTTTACTCTATTCTGCAACCCGACATTACAACAACATGGCTGTTTTACCACTATATATATATATATATATATAGTGTTCTTGACTTTGTGAGGTTCTCACCCTCACCACGTGTGCTTAAAAGACTGTGAAAGCTGCAGATTTTCCTCCTCTTTTTTTTTTTTTTTTTTTTTTTAGGAGGATGGGGGGGGGTCATTATGAGAAAAGATAAGCACTCGGACGGATGGAGAACAGCTGGGCGAAAGGGCCAATACGTCCCAATCTGGTGCTGCCCAGACCACGGTCAGAGCCTGGAGCCCATTCAGCACTGGCCAGCTTTGCATTAAACAGTGTTGCTTCCACATGACTGGGTGCCAATAGCAGAGAGGCTGTGTATGTGAGAGAAGGGGACCCTAATGGCCCCAGAGCAGCCACCCACACCGGGAGCCCAAAGCTCCTGATTAGCTCCCTACCTGACTCTCTGAGGAGCCCCCATCATCCCCCAGGAGCTCGTTCCGCACCTCATCACTGTAGGCAATACGTGACCTTTTCTGCAATGAGGGGAGAGAAAGAGAACAAGAGAAAGAGAGAGAAGGGGAGAGAGGGAGAAAGACCAAGGGAAGGAAGAAGAGAGTGGGGGGTGGGGTGGGGGGGAGAGAAAAACAAGTTTTAGTTCAGATGCATTGAAAAATCACATATTTCTGAAGCACGAGAGCCCCCTAATGGATTAATACATGAAACAAACTGTTTACATCTGACAATCTCTACGCTGCACATTGTATTTATGAGTGAGGGTATATGTCTGTTTGTGTTCATATAGCCATTTTGGTTCATGTGAATTGGAGTCATGGAAATAATGGAAAAAGGACCCCTTCCACTTAAATAAATAAAAAGTGAAGAATGGTGAACCATAGGAGGAGGCATAGGTAGGGAGCGCATTAGAAAGTGTAAGTTGTCAGAGAGAAATGTGTTCTGGGGGCTGTCACCGCTGTCGGTGCTGTACTCTGGCAGGCCCTGTGATAATGCACAGCCAAGCAGCTAGACAGAGAATAATTCATCACCCAGGTTGACGCGATTGGCGTGCCATCAGATTCAGGCTCACTCTCCCCTGGTCTCCTCTGCTACACACCGGAGAGAGAGGGATGCCATGTCCAAGAATGAAAAGAGAAAAGAAAACAGGCACACCCATACGCCCACACACACACACACTTCAGAGTGTGCCACCTTGAATTCTGAAAGAGCACAAGCTGTGTATGGTGTGTTTACAAAACCAGCAAACCTCTTCAAATACCCTCCAAACTAAACACACAGTGGCAGTAAGAAATAAATAGTGTTTACTGAGCCTGCTTCCCCTGCTCTGCTCACTGCTGCTCAGTGGCTGGACAAACAAAAAATGCACAAGAAATAAGAACTATTATTATTATTATTATTATTATTATTATTATTATTATTATTATTAATACAACAACAATAATAACAATAGTAAAATAATAAACATAATAATAAAATTATGAATAACATTGTTTCTATTCTTCTTATTATTATTTATTTATTTATTTATTTATTTATTTTATTATGCAGTACATTTCCATAACCCAAGATACAGACTTAGGGAGGCAAAAAATTCCAAGGTATTTAATTTTTAATGTAATATCATGACATTTCTTTATCATATTATCAGATAATAATAATAATAATAATAATAATAATAATAATAATAATAATAATAATAATAATAATAAACTGATATGTTTTTCCCCTCAATTTTTACTTACCAAGACAAAGTATGTATATTTATAATAATAATTATTATTATTTTGCATATGTGACTATATATATTCATTTGAAAAATAATAATGAAGTCTTCTCAAATGACTGAAAAACACATTGATTTAAAAACAAGAATATTAGAGGCATAATAGAGCTAAAAAATAAAAAATACATGCACACACGTGTGTGTGTGTGTGTGTGTGTGTGTGTGTGTATATATATATATATACACACACACACACACATATATACATACACACACATATATACATACACACACATATATACATACACATTATATATATATATATATATATATATATATATATATATATATATATATATATATATATATATATATATATATGCGCGTGCACACACACAGGGCAAAAAAGAAGGTTAATTCAATTAAGAATTGTAAAAAAATAAAAATGTCATTATGGACCAATAGAGCTATGATATTTTTGTCTACGCTGATCAGTAATTGTTAATGATGTGTCCTCAAAAGAGACACCCTGACACACTACAGGGAGAGAAAAACACCCACGTGTTCCATTTGAGCTTCATCTTAAAGAACAGCGGCATAACTTTGGGGAATGTCGGCTGGCTGGTAATTGAAACTGGAAGCCTTGGAGAACACTTTATTTGAACACATACGCTGACATTTTCTGCAAAACAACCGCGCTATTTTGTTTCATTCTGTTGTTTCTAAATAGCAGTTTGTTGTAGCTCAGAGCACCGACTTCTTTGGCAACATAACCTTTGAGTGGGGCGTTCACAAAAAGAATGGCAAATGTAGCTTTAAGTCATGGACGGGGAAAAGCTTGTGATTGAAACAAATAGGGATGTCTTTCCCAAACCATTTAGACCATTTCAAAACTCCCCCTGCAGTCAAACAAGCCATGTGATGATTATTCTTCCTTCATCTACAGCACAGAAGATGGTTAATACTGACTGAAAATGCCTTAAACCTTGGAAATGCTTTGATTAGTGATAAACCGGATTAGTAACTTTGACATTCGACGTTAAACAGCAGTACAATACTTTTCCCCTCTTTGCACAGCTTTCATTTCAGCAGCAAATACCATTAGTTAGTGCTTCAGCTCCTTCAGATGCCGGCACATGCTGCATTTAATAATGGGTAGAAATACCCTAAAAATCAGTTAAAGTTCAGCTAATGCGAAAGACTTTACAAAAATCAATAATAGGGTTAGCACTTTAAATCAGCTGATTTAAACTTCCTCATACCATTTACAGCATGCCGAAGCTGGAACCACTTAAAACTGCACAAAAGCATGAAACCAAAAGGAAGACACTTTGTAATCTAAAAAGAACGATCACTTTCACAGATGTCTTATTGCTTTGTTAAAGAAAGGAAAAATCTTTTAATCTGGTTGGTTTCTTTTCGTCACTTTTTTTCCTAATCTTGGGTGAGAATTTACTTCTATTCCCGGAATGACAGGTTGAGATACAAAGATCCAGCTTAAGCT